>NC_057406.1:48537838-48705249 GCF_019320065.1 Cervus canadensis
TTAATCTTCATAAGCACCCTGTGAGGTGCTATTATTATTATTCTATTTTACACACGAGGAAGCTGATGCCTCAGAGCTAAGTAGTGTGGTGAGAGCTGTCGGTACCCTCCCATGTCGCCAATGCAATGGGCACTGGTTGGCTTCCCACTGCCAAGGTCTGTATATGTTTCTTTGGCCCCAGAAGAGGCCAGAAGTGCTGGGGAATATGCCCATTCCCCATTCCAACACACCCCCTCCATGGCGGTCTTTAACCAATGACTGATGGAGTTGGTGTTTAAACATCACAGCTCCCCTGCTCCTTGGGTGGGGGAGAACTGAGGGGCATTTTCTAGGCTGGCTTCAGAGACTCCCAGCAGGATTGTGCTCCGATGGCCCATAGTTACCTGTCTGGTTAAAGAACCTTCTGCTGGCAACATCTACTTCTCTCTCTCTTCCCCTACTGGAGTTTCCTGGGATCACTTCCTAGATATGGACTTGCACGGGAATCTTTATCTCAGGGTCTGCTTCTAGGGGAGCCAAAGATAGATCTTTGCCTGAGATTGTGTTACCAGATGGCAGAGCTGAACTGCAGACTCAAATCTGTGTGATTCCAGAGCTTGTGTGTTTCATCATGATGTTCTAATCCCTTCCTTCTCTTTAAGAACTTTTTAAATTTCTATCCCTTGTAGTGGTGATAACTTTTTCCCTAATGTGTCAAATTATAGCAAACAACAGTTTCGCTTTAAAAAACTATCTTTATAAATCAATTGGAAAATGTTAACATTTTCTTTAGATTGAAAATTTGGTTTTATAATGACAAATTATAAGCTATAAAAGGACAAGTTCCCACAAGTCCACAACCTAGCATTAATGGGGACCACATGATATGAGTCATGACAAGAAGAAGAGCCAGAGTGGATTGATGATAAGTTAGGAGTACTTTGTTAAGTTAAAAATGAATTTACTGGAAGGTCTTGGTTAGATTGGGGTTTCCCAGGTGGTGCAGCGTTAAAGAATTCGCCTGCTAGTGCAGGAGACACAAGAGATGTAGTTTCAGTCCTTGGGTTGGGAAGATCTCCTGAAGTAGGAAATGACAACCCACCCTAGTATTCTTGCCTGGAGAATCCCATGGACAGAGTAGCTTGGCAGGCTACAGTCCATGGAGTTGCAAAGAATCACACGACTGAGCTTGCACGCACTTGGTTAGATTATGGACTTGAAGGAAGAGCTGGGTGGTCAAGTTCCAGACAGGAGAGACACCAGGACAGCTTTTGGGAACCAGGGACCTGAAGCTATTGAACAGTCTTTTCTGGGAACCACAGTCAAGTTGATTAAGCTTCAATTCATCTTGGTGAAGACTAATTCCAGGGCCAGATGGTGTGATTGGCTGAGCAGAGACAGTGGGTGAGGCGCACTTTGATTGATACAAGCAATGGGGGAGATGCTCTTTCCCTGCAAAAAAGTTACCTGGCTGCCTCTGAAAAGGAGAAGTGGGATCCCGTGTCACAAAGATGACAAATAGCCTTGTGAAAGAGAAGAGAAAATGTCTGCTGAGGAAAGGTAGGAGAAGGGGGAAATGAAGGCACACAGAGGAAATATTAATACATGAGGTGTCTGCAAAGAGAAGCAGTTGTGGATATTCCCAGCTGCCGACAGGGTCCTTGCAATGCCTATTCCCTTTTGAGGTAATCTACTATTCTCCTCTTTATTCCTTCCACCCTAGACACATTGGGTTTCTGGTGCTCCTCTATCACACGAGATACATTTCTCCTCAAGACATCTCTACTTGCTGTTCAGTTTCTGGAACAGTCTTCCTCAACTTCAGCGTGGCTATTCCCTTATCTCCCTCAGGTCTGTTCAAATCTCATCTTCAAAGGGCTGCCTTCCCTGATCACCCATTCCCTCCTCTCCTCCCCACCTTCTCTGCCTTATTTATCTGCATATATTGGATATTATTACCATCTCACATTATGTTTTTATTTGCATGATTTATGTGTTCCTTCATGAGAATAAAAATTCCATGAGGGCAGAGGTTTGGTAACCCCAGTTTCTAGAATGTTCCTGATAGGTGCTTGATAGATATTTGTTGAGTGAACAATGAATGGTTTCTCCTCTCTCCCTCCGGTAAGGCTATCAAGTGTAAACATAAGGTTTCAAAATGATTGACAGAGGCAAGCCTGAAGTGAGGTCCTGGGGCAGGTGAGAGGGAGACCAAAGATGTCCCACAGAGGCGTCTGCGGGAAATATGCCCAGAGGATCCTCTGCCCCTCCAACCACTACACATGACGGGGACATGGGAATTCTGGCTTCAGAGGGAATTCCCATTTCTATACGCCATTACTCTTTCAGTGTTTTAATTGATTACTGTTAAAGTCTAGTTTCATAACCTTGTGATCATTGTATGTATACAGTAATAATCCCAAGAGGAGTGGTTGGCATGATCATCTCTTATTTTATAGATTCCTAGGGGCTCTGGGAAAATGGGAAGACTAGCCAGCAAAGAAGTGAAATTAATTAACTGAGAAATGCATCAAAGTGTAACTGACCTTGTCTACTCAAATAAAAAGTAATCCTTACCAATCTGGAAGATCCACTCTCTGTGCAGTTTCTGTGGGTCCCTTTTATCTTGAAAGTGTTAGTCCCTCAGTCATGTCTGACTCTTTGGGACTCCATGGACTGTAGCCCCCGGGCTCTTCTGTCCATGGAATTCTCCAGGCAAGAATACTGGAGTGGGTAGCCATTCCCTTCTCCAGGGGGTCTTCCTGACCCAAGGATTGAACCTGGGTCTCCTGCATTGCAGGCAGACTCTTTGCCTTCTAAGCCACCAGGCAAGTTGACTTACATTTCTTATTTTCAAATTACCGGACAGCAGTATTAAATTTTTTTGATGTTGTTGCTGGTTTAGGTATAAATCTGCTAAATAATGTTTGAGTTAAATACATCTCCAACTCTGATGCCAAGTTTTCTGAGGATTAATTAACAGTGAATTAGCTGAAGTCTGAGGAATTATGAAAGACAAGTATATATATCCTCAAAAATTGATCTAATGACCACAAAAACATAATAGCCAACACATATGGAACACTTAAAATATACCAGGCACTATGCTATGTAGATATGGTGGAGAGAAATGACCTCATTTAGCTCAAAAGACATTCTAGTTTCAGATCTATAAACATTTATTTGGCCCATGTGCCAGGCAATGGATATACAAAGAGAAATTATAATTTCTGTCTTCAGTTTTCTTTTGTGTTAGATTAATTTCTTTTATGTCAATGAAATACCATGGAAAAATCTCTGTAAGTGTGAAGATGTATGTGCCCCAATTATCTTCATTGGGGCACACAAAGACCTTCCCACTGGATTCACACCTACCCATCTTCCTCGCTACATTGACTCTTTTCTCCTCAAATTATATCCTAACCCTACTCATTTCTCCAAATAAGCCACAAGATATCACATGCTTAGGTCTTTGTACATGTTCTTACCTTTGCTTTAAATTCTCTCATCTGTCAGCTGAACTCCAAATGCCCTTCAAAACCCATTTCACACATCAACTCTTCCATGAGGATGTCTTTGAAAGCCCCTCGCCCACCTCATCTCTAGGATCAAAAGCTGGCCAATGGTTGTGAGTGTCTTTTGTGTTTACCTTCCCAGCGTCCAGTCTCCCTTCTTTTGCTAACAGCACCCCACTGTTCGTCCGTAAGGCTTGGGTGGGACTGATCCCACCTCCACCTGGGGGTGGATGGTTGAGCTAAAGTCCCAGTTCAGAGGCCGAGGAGGGGCTCAGGGGTGGGCCTGTGACTCACCTGGACCGCAGAAGACCAGCCTCAGCACTTCTGCCAGAGCTGCCGAGAAAGAGGCTCCTTGTTTCAGCTGAGGTTGTTAAATTATCAGACAAAGCTGGGGGCCGTCTTTGACCCATGTGAAAGGAGCCTGTCAGAGGAAAGCAAGAGAGGGAGGGAGGGAGAGTTCTAAACACGCAGACCCAGCTTTGAAATGTCTGAAAAATTTACCTCTAGATAGCTCAGCCATTTATTGTTGGGTAAATGAATGAGTCAATAAATTCTCCCTGTGCTTTAAACTCATCTAAGCTGGGTTTCAGTTATCTGTAATAGGAAGGATTCTATGAAATGGACCTTTCTCATTGTTATATGATAGATAGATAGATGATAGAGAGATAGCAACAGATAGATGAGTAGACAGATCATGTAAACTGTGAGCATCTTAAGGAAGGAACTTGTCTTGTCCCTCAGTGTATCTTTAATACTAGCATAGTGCTCATTGAATGAACAAAGGAATGAATTTTCTTTAATAATGACATAGAATGCTGCAGAATTTTAAATGGACATAGATAATCCCAAGGATTTTCTGAGTCACGCTTAGCGCATTTATGTCATATTGGTGATGACTTATACAAGAATAACCCTCGAAACCTCCTGGGAGAAAGGATTCAGCTGACCACACTATCATTCTGATACCATTCTTTTGATAAAGGACAAAAATCCCGCTTTATAAAATTACTGTACTGTATGATATGGGCCAGAGTTAAGTAGAGTAATAAAATGTATATGGTACTTGCTATGTACCAGGCTCTGTTTCAGGTGCATTGCAAGTTTTAACTCACTTGATCCTCACAACAAGTTTATAAGATAGATACAATTATCCCTCCATTTACATCTTGGAAAACAGAGGTGTAAAGAGGTTTACAACCCCAGATCTCACAGATGGCACCTGACCAGCACTCCCTGCAGTGAGGGACCCAGTAGAGGCTGGTAAGGGGTGAGTAGAGAACGGCACCTAGGAAATGTCTTAGGAGAGGAATAAAAGAGAAGGCTTCATTTTATAGCAAGAACAGTGCAGAGGTCCAGGTTCTGTTTCACTTAAAGATGCAGTGCTAGCTTTTTCCAAAATAAGGAGTGCGAAGTTTGTAATGAGCACCTCCCCTTTCAGGGTCGAGCCTCTATAGTGACTGCTTACTCTGAGCAAAGCTCTGCGTCTAATGTTTGTATGTCGTGGTGGAGAGGATTGATTTCTCCTCAATATCTGTTATTCATTTCGTCCATATTAAAAGAAATTGTGGTTTTTAGCTGTGTGTGTGACTGGCTGGAATAAAATAAATTCCAGTTTCCTTTGCCATTAGGATGGCCACACGGTTAAGTTCTGGCCAACGGGACGTAAGCATGTGTCATGTGTCATGAGCTATGTTTAGGAAGTGTCCCGAGAGGAGGGAGGCAGGCATGCCTCCCTCTTGCTGCCTGTACTGTGTGCATGATATTGTGATTTATAATAAATATGTATTTGGTCTTTGTTTTAGTTTCTGGCACAGAACTCCTAAAACCCTTGTACGTGATGAGAGCACTAGAAAGTCTTCTATTATGTTAATGAGGTGATATTTAGAGGCACCCACGCACAGGAGCCAGGGTTAGAACTTTTAGTCCCACTTCCCTGACCTCAGGGGAGAAGGGTGGGGCTGGAGGTTGGAATCAGTGTCCAGTGATTTAATCAGCCATGCCTATGGAATGAAGCCTCCATAAAAACCCAGAAGGACAGGGTTTGGAGAGCTTCCAGGATGGTGAACAGGTGGAGGTGCTGGGAGAGAGCCTGTGATCACAACCCCCTTCCTCATTCCCTGCCCTGCGCATATCTTACGTAAGTTATAGCCTTTTACAATCAACTGGTCATCTAGTCAGTCAAATGTTTCTCTGAGTTCTGTGAGCAAATAATTGAGTCTAGGAAAGGGTTGTGGGAACTTCTGATTAACCGCCAGTCAGTCAGAAGCACTGGTGTGGATCTGATCTGGATGTGGCTGCTGGCATCTGATGTAAAGGGTAGTCCTGTGGGGTGCAGCCCTGAACCGATGACGTCGGATTCTCTCTCCTGGTGGACGGCATCAGTGTTGACTTCAACAGTGGCCACCAGCTAGTGTCCGAGAACCGCTTTGTGTTGTCGGGACCTCTGGCCCGCTGGAATCTGGTGCAGGACCTTTGGACACTTGGGCGGCTCTCCTGCCATGACGTTTGGCGCTGGGTGCTAGGAGGGCAGTCACGCGCGCCGAGCTGCTTCTGCTCAATTCACCAGTTACGGAAGCCACTCCTCCCCGACTCGGGGATCACAGGCTCTAATGGAAGTTCTCCGAACGGAAACAGGAGGAATGGGAGATCGGCATTACATATAACATAGAATATTTTTTGTTAATCTCAGCTTTACTTTGGGAAACTAAAGTTAAGTGATATAAGTGTAATGCTAGGATGTTGGTTCAAATCACCCTGATTCTCAAACTGCTGAGCTTCTCCACTCTCTAGACTGCACAGCTCACTATCGCTCACAGCAGTGAGCTGGGAAAGACACCAGCCAGCTGGGGGTGAGAGGAAAGACACTGGATTGTAGTGTTTGCCAACCTCCTTGGTGCAAATCTTCCCACCAGGCCCATTTCAAGCTACCAGTAGTTCAGCAACGGACCTGCAAAATTCCTGAAACTCTTATCTGTCCCCCTGAGCCCAGGTGAGCCGGCTCCAGCACGTCTGGCGTATCCTTAGCTGAGCCTCAGAGAAGGCGCTCCAGGCAAAATGCAGGCTGTCTCCACCTGTCCTTCCATCCATTCAGGCCGTGCGGCTTTGGGGCTAACTGGGATCACAGCCCTCCAGAGCAAGCAGGACACCTGGGGAGCCCCACAACGATGCTGGGCATGAGGTGATTAAAGGGGAAGTGTATGACCTGTGGCCCCTGAGGGACGTCAGGGGAGCTTCATGGGATGTGATGTGGCTGCCCTGTTCTTTCTGGTCCATTTTCAGAGAGATCTGGCCAACAGGAGTCTCAAGGGCTCCTCTAGCTGACAAAATGCCTACAATACCATCGCCGCAGCCGGGGGAGGATAGCTCTGCAGAGAGAGGCAGGACTGGAGCACTTGGGTTCAAGAGAGAGAGAAAGCTCTGTGGTCACAAAACCACAAGCAGCATCTGGCAAGGCAAGCTGGAGGGACTCTGATGCTTCCTCTTGTAGTCAGTGGGCCCAGAGCCTGTAATTTGAGCAAGTGCTGGAGGAAGGCTGAGAGGCTTGAATAGGGTGTCTGTGGCCACAAGGGCAATGCAGGACACACAGCTGAGGGTTTGGACAAACCCGCCCCGAGAAAGTTCTGTTACCACCCCCTTAAGAGGAAGGCTGGAAACTCTTATTGGAACCCACTGTACATCCTTGGTAGCGTGAGGATGGTGAGTTTATGCCACATCTATTAATAGTTCTCCTGACAGAGTGGGTTCAGTGACGCTCAATAAATCATTTTGTTAACTGCGTGAATTCCCGAGCTAAAGAAGGCCTTTGGCTTTGTGGAATAAGGATGTCCGTCCTGGAGGGCCCCGTTTGAGAATGAGTGTCAAGGTCCTGCACATGGGCCAAACCAGGCCAAAGGCCCCCTCCTAGAATTCTCGCTTGCCCAAGACCTAGCCCTGTCATCACGTAAGGGGGACATGTTGACCTAGCTCTGCTCCCTTTCATGTCTCTCTGCTCCCTGAGAAAAATCTGTTCTAAGGTCCTAATGTTTTCAATCCAGCTCGCTTGTTTTGAATTTGTTTTATTACTCCCAAGGTTAAATCACAAAACGCACATTCCTCTGTGTGGATTCTTTTTCTGGTGGTAGCATTGTGTTTCTCCAGGGACAGAATTGTAGACATTTCACATGGAGGTCTTGGCAAGTGAGGGTCTTGCCCGCTCCTTGAGTATCACTGTTGTATGGTCAGGCCACCCAAGATGGCTATACCCTTGTTCTCTGTACATCCCCTGCTCCACCAGCACCTGCCTCACCTAACCCTAATCACCCGATGGACCTTCCTACGTGCTTGCTCTTGGCCCCAGCTGGTCATTGTTCTAACTCAAGGTCAGAGCATATCCACTATGATAGCTTGATGGTGAGGAGTGTGCCCCTGTGCTGATTTCCCTGCTAACCGAAGAACCAACCTCAAGTCAATTCCCTCTATAATTGGTGAGCTCTCCCTGCCCCCAGGAGAGAATGCCACTATGTCCTGTCTGCCATCTACCGCACATGATGGGATGTTGCTCCAGGACCTTGCTTCAGACATGTAAGATCCCCGTCCCCCATTAAACCACTGACGTCTCTTTTGATGACTCTGGGCTCTTTCTTTGATCTGAAGCTAGGCAGGTACAGGCCTTGCAGACCTGTGGTGTGCAGCCCAACAAGTATGGACTCAGGTGTTTTGTTTTAAAGTTCGATGCTTCTCTGTCCCTTTGATATAGCTGAATTCACCTTAGAGCACTTTCTTGCTATCTGCCACAAGATGTTTCCATATTACCTTTTACTTTCCCTGCCCCAGACCTGAAGCCAGCCATGTTCGCAAGAAGCCCTAGTTTCTTTAAGTGGGAAATGTCACTTGGAAGCAAAGAACCGGGTGTGAGGTATGCTCATTACTACTGGAATATCATTGCCTCTGGCCCCTTTTTATAGACAGAGCTAGAAGAAAAATTCAATGATGAATGCTTCTTCAATTCAAATAAAACATAGCCCCAAGCCTTAATTTCCCCATTCCATATATACATTTTTACTTGTTTATCAGTTCAGTTCAGTTCAGTCGCTCAGTTGTGTCCGACTCTTTGCGACCCCATGAACTGCAGCACACCAGGCCTCCCTGTCCATCACCAACTCCCGGAGTTTACCCAAACCCATGTCCATCGAGTCAGTGATGCCATCCAACCATCTCATCCTCTGTCGTCCCCTTCTTATCCTGCCCCCAATCCTTCCCAGCATCAGGGTCTTTTCCAACGAGTCAACTCTTTGCATGAGGTGGCCAAAGTACTGGAGTTTCAGCTTCAGCATCAGTCTGTCCAATGAACACCCAGGACTGATCTCCTTTAGGATGGATTGGTTGGATCTCCTTGCAGTCCAAGGGACTCTCAAGAGTCTTCTCCAATACCACAGTTCAAAAGCATCAATTTTTCGGCACTCAGCTTTCTTCACAGTCCAACTCTCACATCCATACATGACCAATGGAAAAATCATAGCCTTGACCAGACGGACCTTTGTTGGCAAAGTAATGTCTCTGCTATCTAGGTTGGTCATAACTTTCCTTCCAAGTAGTAAGCGTCTTTTAATTTCTTGGCTGCAGTCACCATCTGCAGTGATTTTGGAACCCAAAAAAATAAAGTCTGACACTGTTTCCACTGTCTCCCCATCTATTTGCCATGAAGTGATGGGACCAGATGCCATGATCTTAGTTTTCGGAATGTTAAGCTTTAAGCCAACTTTTTCACTCTCCTCTTTCACTTTCATCAAGAGGCTTTTTAGTTCCTCTTCACTTTCTGCCACAAGGGTGGTGTCATCTGCATATCTGAGGTTATTGATATTTCTCCCGGCAATCTTGATTCCAGCTTGTTTATACTATTATACAATAAACACAATGTAATTTCCGAAATACAACTAACAAGAACACTACCAATTCTGAATCTATTAAATAAAGTTCAAGATGTCTTTGCAACTCTCTTGATTTTAAGATATATTCTATTAAGGATGTACAGTCTTAGTGTTATGTTTACAAGTTATTTGAATAATTTTTCTGTGTGACTGTGTTATCTATCTAGGATATATTAATATTCACTTCTTTATTTAATGTTAAGGTTTTATTCCCTGGTGGCTCAGATGGTAAAGCATCTGCCTACAATGCGGGAGACCCAGGTTCAATCCCTGGGTTGGGAAGATCTCCTGGAAAAGGAAATGGCAACCCACTCGAGTCTTCTTGCCTGGAAAATCCCATGGACGGAGGAGCCTGGTGGGCTACAGTCCATGGGGTTGCAAAGAGTCGGACAGGACTGAGTGACTTCACTTTCACTTTCAAGGTTTTATTTTCTTTCTTTTTACTTAATTTTATGTTTGAATATGTAAAATAGTTACATCATTTAAAAGTTAAGACTATTAAAAAAGTTCTAATCAGAGAAGTCGTGCTTGTACCCCTACACCCACCCCCTATAGGCAGTTATATTCATTAGCTTTAGATTTATTGTTCTTGATTTTCTTTTTTGCATAAATAAGGGTATATATTTTCTCTCTCTACAAAAGAACATAAAATGAGCCTTCTTTTGCACCTTGCTTTTTGTCACTTGACAATATATTCTTCAGATTACTTCATGTTAGTTTGTAGAGATCTTTCTCATCCTTTTTGATAGCTGCATAGTATTCTACCATTCAGATATACTGTAATTTGTTTGTAATGCCCTATGGATGGGCATTAGAGAAGGGAATGGCAACCCACTCCAGCATTCTTGCCTGGAGAATCCCACGGACAGAGGAACCTGGCAAGCTTCAGTCCATGGGGTCCAAACGGTCACACACGACTGAGCAACTAACACACCCACACACACATGAATGAGCATATGGTTTATTCCTAACACTTTACTACAAATAATGTAATGAACAACTTTTTTGTGTGTGAAGGTATATTTTCAGAGTAAATTTTCAGCAGTGAGATTGATGGCTTAAAGGGTTAATGCACATGTAATTTTTCTAGAAAATGGCAAAGTTCCCTTCAAATGGGCTGTACCATTTTGCCTTCCCACCAGCAATATATGAAAGTCCTTTTTCTCCCATTGTCTGGCCATTAAGGATATCATTAAAGTCTTAACATTTTTGTCAGATAGTTAAGAAGTGATATCTCAGTATAATTTTAATTTGTATTTCTCTTATATAAGTGAAATTGAGCATTATTAATATATATAAAAGGCCATGTGTGTATCTTTTTCCAGGAATTACCTGCTCATATCTTTTACTATCTAGTAGGTTTTTTTTTTTTTTTCTAGTAGGTTTTTAATGTATACTCTAAAAACCATCAAATTCTAGTTATAATATCAGAGTTTACAAAAGACTTTCACAAGTCATCCTTTTGATCCTGAAGGATTTTGAAAACCTCAGATGGAATAAGGACAGAACTGTTGAACTAGAACTGTTTCAAGGTAGTCTCATTAATCTGGAAAACACGGAGTACCTGCAACTATATGCATGAACTGTCTTGTCTGATGCTGTTAGAAACCTTGAGCAGACTATTTCATGTAGAAGGTTATTAACACCAGCCGAGAGCAACTTGTCAGATGTTCATAATCATTTAATAAATGCTCTCAGAAGTCCAATGTTGTCAAGTAAAGCCTAACTTGCTTCCTGCTTACAGTTGCACCTACAAGGAGCCCTGAGGTGGAAATAGGGCCTGGCAGAATAGCAACCCCACCTGCGAAAGATCACAGTTCAATGGGTTTGTTCTCTTGGCTACTTTCATGGTTTGCTTTTGAATTTTTGCTTTTATTTCTCTTCTTATTCAGAAAGTGACTTGAACTCTCCCCAGTATCTCTAATGTTTGCTAAGTCCAGACATTTTTCTTAAGAGATTCCCTGCCAGGAATCTTTCATTTAGCAAACCATACCGCTAAAGGCAAGAGGGGTTGATTTATTGAAATTACTGCTTGGCAAAGGCCGAAGAGTCAACTCTGCCACACTCTGACCCAGAGAAAGATTTTTGGAAAATAAGGATCATTTTCTTCAGTTGCAATAAAACCACTCTGCAAGGAATCAAATTTGCCTTCTGTCAGTGTGATCTTCATAACTCAAGAGAAAGAGGCATGTGCTCTGTCCACAGATGGAGTTGGCCAAGCAAACTGGGGAAGGGTGGGAAGTGGAAAGAGCCTCACCAGCTTGCCTATTGAACTGAAAATCCCCTCAAGGAAGTAAAGTGAGAGAGGGAACACTCATCTCTAGTCCATAAGCTGCTCACACTCATGGGCAGGAAGAAAGAAAGAATATCTTGTCTCCATTAGAACAGTCCTCTGAGATCCTGCCTGAAATGCACACATGGCTGAATTGGAGGAGAATGAATGACTCAGAATTTCTTGAAGGATGCAAGACACTTACCCTCCAGGGCATTCTCTTGACTAAAGCTGAAGTCAGAAAAGACAAACCATAGTTACCACGTGAAGGTAAGCACTGACCACAGGGGGTGAAGCGCTTGATGCCTCAGAATTGCTACAGAACATTTGAAGGTGACAAGGGTAGCTGCCAGGGCTTATAACAAACAGGAGAGAGAAGACATGGAGTGCTATAGGAGATTAAGAGTTGGATGCAGGAGAATTCATATATTTTTAAATCAACTTGATTAAGGTATAATTTATAAACAAGAAAATATACACATTTTAAATGTACACTTTGAAGAGTTTTGACAGCCTGCCACCACGACTACCAAGATATAAGACATTTCTATCATCTGCAAAGGGTCCCTTTTTGCCCCTTCCCATTCTGGGGCCCAGGTAATCACTGACATGCATTCTGTTGCTTGAGACGAAACTGAACTTTCCTGTGAGATTCATGTAAGTGGACTCATGCAGAATTTGCTCATTTGCTCATGCTTCCTTCACTCAGCGTAATAGTTTGGGATTCATTCACGCTGCTGCTTATACCAGCAGTTCTTCTTTTATCCTTTGGGTGTCCCACTCTCTCCTTCCCATGCTGTGTCCATAAGTCTATTCTCTATGTTTGTCTCTCCATGTCTGCCCGGGGAGTAGGTTCATCAGCGGCATCTTTCTAGATCCCATATGCATGTGTTAATATGCAAAATTTATCTTTCTCTTTCTGACTTAACATCACTCTGTATAATAGACTCTGGGTTTATCCACCTCATTAGGACTGACCTTCTGTTTTATAGCTTAGTAAATATTCCAATGGATATATGTACCACAATTCATGTATCCATTCATCTGTCAGTGGACATCTAGATTGTTTCACATCCTGGCCATGGTAAAAAGTGCTAGAATGAACATTGGAGTACGTGTGTCTCCTTCAGTTATGGTTTTCTCAGGGTATATGCCCAGTAGTGGTACTTTGGGGTCATATGGTAGTTCTATTCCTAATAATGAGTGATGTTGAGTATCTTTTCATGTGTTTGTTTGGCCATCTGTATGCTAAATTACTTCCTATTTACTTTCTTTCCCCATTAATCTGCAACTGGTGAAATTGTAGAGAAGGAATTTGGAGGTAGGTAACTTCTACTTTTGGCTATAAATATTTGTCAATAAATGTCTGTCAATAAACTAAAATTCACACAGTATTCCAAGACACCTCTTGAACAATTTGTTTCAACTTCCTTCATCACTGTGTAAACAGTGACCTAATAACACTCTGTAAATGGTTATTGCCAAGTGCTAAAATAATACATCTGTGGGTCAGCTGGACAGGCCATGGCCTTGATGAACAGTCGCTTTGTTCCCTTTACTGTAGTAGCAGCTAGGAATATGAAGTGAAGAGACTCACTAGTTCCTGGTCACAGAAGCTGGGAGATAACAGTGACTCTTCCCTTGCAGGAGCTGTTTTTCTGTTGGTGTTGCCAGGAAGTAAGCCCTTTCTTTCCAAAATGATGAGGATTCCTGAGGTAGATAATGGATCAATGTATAGATGGTTAATAGCTGAATGAAAGGATAACCAGCCAGCCAGAGAGGCTTTTATTTATTCATCCATAAGATAACTAGATGAAGGAGACGTGGAAAGAGTATGCATTGAATGGGAAGGAGTAAAAGTCAAGAGATAATCATTGATGTAGCAGATAAGAAAAGGAGAAATAGAAGCACACAGAAGAAGCTACTTACAGCAGGGGACCACACGCCCCTGCCAATATATATGACCACAGGGACAATGAAAGGGTGAAGTTATTGAGAGCCAGTTTAGCATCTGGCCTTGCTGTACAGTCTCTGATGACAGGGTGACGGGCAAGGTCCCAAGGCAAGAGAGACAAGTACCATTGCTGGTCCCCTCCCCTCTGGACTCCACTCTCCTCATTGTATCCAGCGGTCTCCTGGGTAAATGGAATGGAATCTTCACTATACCCAGTACACATTTCTTATTTATTGAGGTATAACTCATATAATGTAAAACAGGCCCTTTAAATGTATACAACTCAGAGATTTTTAGTATAGACAGAGACCTGTGTAAACATCACCACTACCTAATTCCAGCACATTTTTAGCACCCCAAAAAGAAACCCCATATCTGTTACCAGTCACTCCCCATTCCTTCCTTCCCCAAGCCCTCAGTGACCGCTATCAACTCTTTTGTTTTAAAGATTTTATAATTGAGTAGTTTTAGGATTATATCAAAATTGAGAGAAATGTACAGAGATTTTCCACATGCTTCCTGACCCCATATGTGCGTAGCCTCAGCTACAATCAGTATTCCTTACCAGAATGATCCTTTTGTTGTTATTGTTGTTGTTAAACAAAGGAAGAACCTATACTGATATATGATAATCATCCAGAGTCCATAGCTTACTTTTTGGTTTACTCTTGGTATTGTATAGTCTGTGGATTTGGACAAGCGTATAATAAACATATGGGCTTCCCAGGTGGCGCTAGTGGTAAAGAACCTGCCTGCCAGTGCAGCAGATGTAAGAGATGTGGGTTCGATCCCTGGGTCAGGAAGATCCCCTGGAGGAAGGCATGGCAACCCACTCCAGTACTCTTGCCTGGAGAATCCCGTGGGCAGAGGAGCCTGGTGGGCTACAGTCCATAGGGTCGCAAAGTGTCAGACGGGACTGAAGCAACTTAGCACGCACATACATAATGACGTATATCTACCATTATGACATCACACAGAGTATTTTCACTGCCCTAAAAACCCTCTGTGTTCTGCCTGTTTATCTTCTCTTCCTATAATCTCTGTCACCCCCTCCCCCAACTACTCTCTGTATCTACAGATTTGCCTGTTCTGGGGTTTTCATATAAATTGAGTCACACATGTGGCCTTTTGTATCTGGCTTCTTTCACCTAGAATAAATAATATGTATTTTTTCTTTCTTTTTTAATTAATGAATTTTATATATTAAAGCAATTTTAGTGTACAGAAATATTGAGCAAAAGTTTCACATGCCTTCTTTCCCCACCCCTTACATAGAGCTCCCTATTGCTCTTTTTTCACCATCTCAATAATTTTTTAAATGTACGATTCAATAGTCAGTTATATTCCCATTATTATGCCAGTACACTGGTTTTCTTTAAAAAGAGAGGTTGAAGAGTAGTCTTCAAGTCTACCTGACGCCCTCTCTGGAACCGAAAGCTCAAGACCTTGATTAAGACTCTTCTCACGATCTTGCAGCCCCACCGAGGCTCTCTTCCCTTTGCCAGACTCCACGAAAGGCCTGAGATGAGCTCTTGGGAGCAGTAGTGATTCTCCAAGAATGAGCATGCGCCTCCCTGACCTTGTAGCATTGATTTGTTCTCCTCCACTTTAGTAAATATTTTAAGACATTGAATTGGATTTTAAACATCAGAGACTTATTTTTATCCTGAATAAAACTTAACTGAATTAATATTGAAAGCACTAAATGATTCAACTCTAAAAACTTGTTGAGGAAGTCTTCCTAAAACTATTTTAATTGTCTCCTCTGGGCACAATGGCCACTTGCTTTAAGAGATTTGCAATGCTGATAATAATCTTGAATAGTGGAGATTTTTTGCAAACATCAAGGGTAATTTAGGTATTATGAAGGTGATGATACTACTTTTCTATGAGTATCTTTGCAAGGATAAATTAGAGAGACAGGACAAGGACATAATAAGACGCTCTCTGCATTTTTAGTTTATCTATATCTAGTAGAAAAAATATTGGATCGGAAATAATTGCTACCATTTGTTGGGTGGTTAGTATGTCTCTGGTACTGTGCTAAGCATTTTTATATGTGTTTTCGTTTTTAAAACCCACAACAGTATTATGAGTTAGCTACTACTATTTTCATTTTTTAATTTAGACATACAACACTTTAAGTTTAAGGTGTACAAAATATTGGTACATTTATATTGCACTGTGATTGCCATTGTAGCATTAGCTTAACACCTCTATCACATCACATAATTATCATTTCTTCTTGTGGTGGGAGCAATTGAAGTTCTAGTCTCTTAGTAAGTTAAAGGTTTATAATACAGTTTGGGTGTCTGTAATCACTGTACTGTATTTTAGCTCTGCAGGATATATTTATTTACTAGTTGCAAGTATGTACCTTTAAACAATATCTCTTTGGGAAGGCAATGAAGCTAAGAAACATTAAATCACTCACTCAGGTCCCCCATTTTGCAGGTGAATTTAACTCCAGAGTCAAAAGTGTTCAAGTACTCTGCCGACCTGGAAGTTGGATCAAGTAATTTCTCATCCTGATTGACTTCATGTAATTGGGCTTCATTTTCCTCAACTGTATAATGAGGATATTGGACCATATGCATGATTCCTAACCTGTGGCTGCCTTCAAAACAAGCTGCTATAGAGAATGTGAGTGACTGACAGCCTCCAGCTACTGCCCCTGTGAATCTGAGGCCACATTTATACTAGGCTGCACCCAGCCAGTGACTGGGCATGGGAGGGGTCCTGGTGCTGGCCCAGTGAGGGGCTTCCTCTAATGGGTAGGTTTGGCTCAGGGCCTCCCCTCAGCTGACCAGGCCTACACTTCAGTCTGAGACTCTTCCTGTCCAATCCTTCCTTCTCGATCTCCTTCCCAGGACTTGCACCGTGATGTGAAGGCACTCCCTGCCTACTCCTGCCCATATTCCACTTAACCTTCATGGAAAATACTCTCAATACATCTTTTGCACATGTAATCCTCTCTTTGTCATCTGCTACTCAGAGGACCAGAACTGACAACTTCTAACTTGAGTGGGAGGGTCAGGAAAATATTTCAAAGGGTCTGGAAATTCCAAGTTCAGTAAGAGATGTCTTTAGACTATAAATCCTAGGTTTCACATTTATATGAACTACTACTTGCCAAATGAATGTAGATGGTGAATATAGTGTGGAATCATTTAAGAGTGTTATTGAATTTACAGATACTTCTGTTCATGTGTATGTTTTCAACCAGTAAAATTTGAAAACATGATTGATAGAAAGGGTCTTTATGCCTAAAATATTGTGAGCCCTTGGGCTGGGTGACCACAGAGTCTGTCAGGTCTGACATCCTCTGATCCATGGGGCAGGACCGCATGGTGGTTAAGGAGCAGTGCTGAGAGCGTGGCCTTTGTCATCAGATGACCCTGATTTGAGTCCTTACTTTCCTTCTCATTAGTTACATAATCTCAGGCAAGATGCACAATCTCTCCAAGGCCTTGTTTGCTTATCTTAAATGGAGATACTAATAGTGACGTCCGGATGGTATGGTTGTGAGGGTTACATAAGAAACATGACTAGTAAAGTACTTTGCTTCTTAAAAGCGCATTGCAATTATTATCATTACTTGCCCTTAGTTTCATTTTGTGTATTCATCTTCAATTCTGCCCAATATAACCTAGAAGATATTTTATAGTGTATTTCATAGTTTTTAACTCTTACTTTGTGAGAATGGGAGACAGTAATTTCTTATCTTACTAAATCGGCTTCCCTGGTGGCTCTGTGGTGAAGAATACGCCTGCAATGCAGGAGACTGGCAGGAGACACGGGTTCAGTCCCTGGGTCGGAAAGATCCCCTGGAGTAGGCAATGGCAACCCACTCCAGTATTCTTGCCTGGGAAATGTCATGGACAGAGGAGCCTGGCGGGCGACAGTCCACGGGGTTGCAAAGGAATCAGACATGACTGAGCAACTAAACAACAACAAGAAAAATCTTCCTAAATTATTTGGTACACCCTTTCAAAGAAATCGCATCTCATGTTTAATACACCTCTATTCCTTTGAGCTGAGACCTTTGTAACCAACCGAGCTTTCATTTAATCGTCTGGAATAATCGTGCCCTTCGTGTTTCCCTCCTGTGAATCTTCCTTTCACAGCCAGTTTGTCCTTAATGCTCAGACTAGAGCAATCTTGGTAACATGTAGAACTGAGACCATCCACTACCATTGACACAACCCCATTTCAAATAGACGACAGTCTCAGGCAGACATAGGGGTGCAAGATTTGGAAATAGGGCAGTTTTTTGAATAATATAAATAATTGCTTATTTGAGCGCTGATTTTGTAGTTGACAGCAAAAAGTCTTCCGGGGTGACTCATTAGTGGGACAGGTGCAAGAACAGCTGCTCTGATTAATGTATCAGGGATCCTCATTCTTGATTTCTGTTAAGGATGAGAGCAAAGCTTTGCTATCTACCTGATTGCACAAAAGAGATTGGATTGAGGAGGGGTAACCGAGAGGAATGTTTTTAGCTGAAGATAATGAAATACATGACTTCAGTGTTATGCAAACTGTTTTTCTTACACAGAATGAAGTCAGGAAACAGATGGTTGGTGGTGGTGGTTTCTCAGCTCAGCCACATCTAGGATGATCTCCCTGAGATCCTTTTGGCCTTTCCCTCGTTGTCCCAAAATGGCTACAGGAATTCCAGCCATCACGCTCACAGTCAGGGCAAGTGGAAGGAGTAAGTAAGAAGCTCCCATGGATCCCCAGCCCGCCATCGGCGTGAGCAAACCCTGCAAGTATGTCTCATCGGCTAGAACAGTGCCTGCCGTCCTCAGTTAGCTGCAAAGGAAGCTAGGAAGTGAGAATTTAGCTGGGCCCCTTGCCATCCTGGATACAATCAGGATTCTATTACATGGTCAGGGAAAGCAGAGGAAGTACATTGGGAAGGATACCAACACAATCTGATCTCAGAGGCAAGCCTAGGAATATTACTGATGTTCATGTCTTGGGTTCACTTACTTTTTTCTCTGTAGAAAGAATGAGAGGAGTATTAAACATTGAAGTACATCTACTGGAGATCAAAATACATCACAACATACTTCAAAGAGGTGTCCACAATGTTCTCTCCCTGTAAGCTTACACTACTGAGAAGTATACTCAGTAAAACTTGGAAGTCATCTTCTTAGTCATGAAGAAATTTTTTTTTTCTGTAACAAGGTCATGGTAATATGATTTACTTGAAATTACAGAATGTAGCAGAGATTCTTATGAAATTGCTTTATTTCTCTGAAACAACATGCTATATTTAGGGTAAAGTATGTCCTGGAACCTGTTTGAGAGTTCAGTTGTAATTTGCTCAAATTAGTCCCCAAATTTGTCCCCAAATTCACAATTAAATTTTAAGTTTTAAGAAAGATACAAACGACATCAGGAGCTTAAGCAGAATATAAATAGATCTTAGAATCCTGAGGTTTGAGAGTTCAGTTGTAATTTGCTCAAATTAGTCCCCAAATTATGTCCCCAAATTCACAATTTAGTTTTAAGTTTTAAGAAAGATACAAACGACATCAGGAGCTTAAGCAGACTATAAATAGACGTTAGAATCCTGAGGTGTGCAATATAAAATAGGCCATGCCTCAGGAGTTTCTCATGAAGATGCCTGCAACATGAACTTTTGGACCCTGCGTGATTCTACAAAAATTATCCATCTTCAGAACTAGGTAAAATTGTGAAAGTGGACAAGTATCTGCCTGAGTCTTTTCTCATTTGTATGGTATGTAACTGTCTTTGTCAGAAATGACAATCTAGGTATGTAGTTTTCACTTCATTTTTATTTTAAATCTACTTTAAAATTAATTATATGTTTGTCATGGGTAAATAAGTATAGCTATTTGACTTGTAGCATGTTTCTGTTACTTATATAATTCTCCTCTTCCCTGATATCTTGCTGTAATATCTTTAAATCATGTAGCCCTCATATTTTCCCTTTAAAAAATTTAGTGATATTTTCAAATTATGTTTTTATGGAGAACTTAAAAACCATAGAAAAATAGAAAAGAAAACCTCACATTATTCATGACACATTTATACGCATTTGTTTGTTTCACCCTTGATGACCTCTTGTGTGATGTCCAAGATGGGATATACACACACATATATCTCATAATGTATACATATGTATACACACACACACACAGATATGCATAGGTGGTGTGTGCCTAGAAAAAACTAGAACTTCCCTAAATCTGGATGAATAAAATCATATTCTGACTTCAACTGATGCATATGGTGAGAGCAGTCAATTTTCAGACCAGTTTGATCATGGGAATGAGGTTAAAGAAGGCATACAAGGACAGGCAGCTAGAAGAATTTGGTCATTTATCACATCATGAGTACTGTGCTGGGCTGTGCTTAGTCGTTGAGTGTGTTTGACTCTTTGAGACTCCACGGACTATAGTCTGTCAGGCTCCTCTCTCCATGGGGATTCTCCAGGCAAGAATACTGGAATGGGTTGCCATGCCCTTCTCCAGGGGATCTTCCCAACCCAGGGATTGAACCCAGGTCTCCCACATTGCAGGCAGATTCTTTGCCACCTGAACCATCAGGGAAGCCTAAGAGTAAGCTTGGTACCTCATTAATTTGCAAGTATATGCAAATACGTTACAACCAGAGAAGTTAAGTGACGTAACACAGAGAAAACCAGAACTAGAATTTTGGCTTTCTAGTTTACTGGTTTCACTTCTTAATAAACTTAATAAAGAATATATACAAAAAAGCTTAGAGCTGATATCATACTAGTGGTGAGAAGCTCAAAGCTTTTCCATTAAAATCAGGTTCAAGGCAAGGATGTTCCCTCTCACCATTCCTTCCCAACATTGTACTGAAAGTTTTAGCTAATGCAATAAGAAAAGGAAACAAAATGTATAGAGATTGTGAAGAAAGAAATAAAAGTTTTAGCTAATGCAATAAGGAAAGGAAACAAAATGTATAGAGATTGTGAAGGAAGAAATAAAACTCTCTTTGTTCACAGATGACATGATCATCTATGTAGAAAATTCAAAAGAATCAACAACAACAACAACAAAAAGTCCCTCCTGGAATTAATAACTAATTATAACAAGGTTGCAAGATATAAGGTTAATATACAAAAATCAGTTTCTTTCCTGTATACCATCAGTAAACAAGCAGAATTTGACATTAGGAACATAATAACATTTATATTAGCATCTTTAAAAGTAAAATACTTAGGCATAAATCTAAGAAAATATGTATAAGAACCACATGAGGAAAACTATAAGACTCTGATGAAAAAAACCAAAGAAGATTTCATGTTCATGGATAGCAAGACTCAATACTCTCAACATGTCAGTTTTTCCCAATTTGATCTATAGACTCAATGCAATCCCAATCCCAGTAAGTTATTTTGTGGAAATTGACAAACTAATTCTAATTCATTTGGAGAGACAAAAATGTCTCATGAGAAAGAGAAAGTACTATCTTAACATTAAAGACTAAATTTGCTGTGGTCTGGTATTCACTCTTCGGCTTTGGGTTGTTTGACCAGAGAAACCTCAGGTAAACTTAGTAAATGGAGGATTGGGAAGTTTTTATTTAACATGATCTTTTCCCTCCAGGACTCTGCTGCCACTGGTTTTTAAATGTTCCCTGGGTTTTGTTTTCTTTTTATTTCTCAGTCTGCTTTTCTGCAGTGGAGGCAAATATTTTCCTCCCTAATGATTGTATTCATCTCACATGAAATTTATTCTCAGTAGGCAGCTAACAAAATCCATTCAGTAGTTCTTTGTTATTATTAGTTTATTTATTTTGGATGATTTTGTTGATGTTATTTTAAGAATCCCTTGGCACTTGCCACCCCATATGTGTTCTGTTACACAGATATTTAAAATATCTATTATTAAGAAGTGCTCAGAAGTAGGGGATATACATGTCTCTCATAAATATCAGTTGTTATATATATTCTGATTATTCTACTATGTTTGTTTTCACCTCTCTCAGTAGGGAATTAGAAACTAAAATATGCATGGGAGGAAGAGGTCTGTTTTGCTGTGTGGAGTGATTAGAAAGTCCAGTGGTTTGGATGTCTACGGCGGGAACGTGTGAAGCAGAGCTGATGTTCAACCAGGGCACACGGGTACCAGTTTTAAAGTACTGAAATATTAATACCTCCACTCCGGCTATAATAAACAGATTGCACCCCATGATCCCCATTGCCTGGTACCTTGTCTCCCCTGGACTTTCCCACAACCCGGTGGCGAAAGGGTTAAGCCTGTCACATGTGGGGTTCCTGTTTAGCAGGACATGTGCAGTATCTGCTGTCCAATCTTATGAACATCATTAACCCTTGTGAAAGGGATTATTACTTGGTTGATATTCCTAAAAGAATCCTGGAAAATTGCATGTAATGAATAATAGGGGTTAACATCTGTTGAGAACTGTTCTACAGGCTTTATTCACATTAACTTGTTCAAGACCCTCAACAACCCTATGTTGTGGCTCCTATTATTGCCCCATTTGGCAGATGAGTAACTGAGGCCTGGGTCACACAATGAATATGTGGTAGAGTTTGTTGTTTGAATTCAGACTCACCCCAGAACCAGTGTTCTTAAGTTTCCTCTTGGGTCTGACGTTCCGTGATTCTCCAAGTAATACACAAATATTAGGCTTTTACCATGTAGAGCACTGTGTAATAATACACTGTGGGCAAAATAAAGAAAAATAAGACATAATCAAGTCTTTTGCATAGTTTATCATCTAGTGAATTTGGTCAAGATCCTCTTCTCCTGTTCTGGACAGCACAAGTCCCACACAAATTCTATGTCAGAGAAACTATTTAATGAACAAACTCCAGAGGAAATATTTGTTACATAAGACTCTTGTTTAACAGTGTTTATTGCAGATTTAGAAAGGTGATATTTTCATGCACTGCTTTCTAGGAGAAGGGAAATATTTTTTATAATATAGAAATTTTTGCTTTTCACATTGAGATGGAAGTTATGGTCATTTTTTCATCAGTGTGAATTCAGAATCACTCTAATCCATACGGATCTGAAGATAAAACAGTTCACCTGTACAGCCATTGCAACACTCAGAATTTCAGGCTGAGGTACATGTCTCTGTTTTCATAAATGAGTCATATGGCATTTATATAACAAAATAAAACACACTTAAGGTAAATATTATTGAATCCTCTAATAAATTTTCCATTGTGTCAATGCATAGGATTTAATGACAAATAATGTCCTGCCAAAGCCAATTCTATTTTATGCTAAATTTAGTTAAATTGCCTGCAGAGTAGTTAGTGAAATATGTAATAAAAGGCATTTGTACAGAAAAGAATGCATGAAGCGTTCTCCAAATACATATTACAGGTGAAAGCTTTTCTGTTATGAATTGAAGAGAGTTCATGACACTTGAGAAATGGAGACCAGGATCTCAGAATTAAAATAATCTACTCTCTTCCTTAAGGTAAGAATTCACTGTGCATGTTTAATTTTACAGTTTGTTTCTACCGGTTGGCCCTGACATGCTTAGGAAACCTCATGTAGCCTCTTCTTATTATACCTTACTGCTTTTCAGTACAACTAACCTATTTTTCCTTAAGGAAGAAAAAAGTATAAATAAAACAATATTTTAAATAGAAGACTTAGAAGGCAAAACAATCAGATAGTTTATATACATTCAACAACATTTGGAAGTGGTATATTATGAGCTCTGGAATCTGGTTTCAAAGCTTGGATCCATACCATACTAACAGTTAATTAGCCACTTGGTGGCTCAGTTTTCCTGTCAAATGATGATCACAATAGTATCTATTTCACTAGTCTTAATATTAAGACTGTATATATCATAGCACTTTATATAGAAATGCTTTTATATATATATATACATATAAAGAATGAACAATTCATGGTACACAAGAAACTTTATTCACTGTAACAAATCTGTCAAGTTTTGTAAGAATGTGTTATAAACATTCATTTAAAGCTCTAAAACATGAACTTGATGTATCTACTTCTTTGCCATTTTAAGTTATTGGGTTTTAAAACTAGTTTGAGGCCTTTGCAACCTTTCCATTTAAACCTCCAAAATTTAACTGTCAGGGGCAGCTTTGTATAATTTGAATGTATTTAATTTTGGAATTTTGAAAAACAAAAGTTGTCATTTCATTTTAGCCACTTTTTTTTTTCAGGTGTAGCAAATTACAGCAGAGATCCAAGGGAGCCTTTATCGTAATGGAAATGGAATTGTTATGTAGCTATAATGCTCCATCTTTGAAATCAGTTATTTTAAAACATTCAACTTGTTAAATCTTTAATAATGGATCACATTCTAAGTCAAGTTGATGGCAGTCACATGAAAGCTGAATTACTTTTCAGATGCAATAGTCTTAAAGAACGAGTATTTACAGAGTAGTTACTAAACTACAAACTTAAAATAAGTTATTAAAAATGTTAATCACCCAGAAATGTTAATCACTGAGAGGTGGCCTCTTCCAGGGTCAAATGCAATACAATCACGTTCAGAGCAGTTAATAACATGTCAAATTGTTCAAGTTCAGAGCGTGCTGAGAAGTGAAGGAGAAGCAGTTTTCCTCAATCTATCATCTGAAAAAAGCGTTTTCCTGGAAAGGTTTAGAACACAGCTTTCATCAAGGTTGTGACAGTTCATATTTTACTCCTGAAGACATGTTGAATGAATAAAACATAAGGAAATCTGAACGACAGGCTTGTCTTTAAGAAATTTTACCCGCAATAACACAAATCCTGGACCTCATCTCTCACACGTCATTTCCTTGGTGAGGTCATCTGTGAACACTGCCAAGACAGGCCCCTCATGCTCCTTGGAAGGTGTCTACCACCCAGTGCTTCATCAGGGTCCTACTTCTTTGCTGGTCTTCCTTCTTCTCAAGAATGTGGGCAGGGTGACCACCCCCTCCTTCAGACCAGGAGACAGGGAGGATGTTTAAAGACCACAGCCTCACCTGCCAGCACATGGCCTGGGCTTAGGCGAAGGCTCTTAGCAAACCTGATGATGAAGGAAAGAGGTATATTTGTCCATTGATTCCTCAACCAAGAGGCCCAGGGTTCTCAACTTTAATTCGATGGAGAAGACCAAATATTTCAAGGCTTTGGAGTGGTATTATGTGGACAGAGGTTCAAGTGGCCTTAAGAGAGGTGACTTAATTACATGCTATTTTTTAGTTCCTGCTAATTAGAAAAGAGCTGCCAAGAAGAATTAAGTGCAATTTGTAACACATTTTGACTGTCCTTCCTCATGACCGCCCCTGGGACAAAATGTGGAGATAAAGAGACGAGAAATACCTGCGCCTGGATGGCAGAAGACAACTCGCCAATGGCCTTGGGTCCCAGCAGAGGTGCAGAGCGGAATCAAGGGGGCAGCTCCAGGCTCAGACCCCAGGGCAGGCACCAGGCGTGGGACAGGCTGACAAGAGCGCCCAGCCGGGAGTGCGGAGGAGCTGGGGCCGCTGAGGGTGGGCTGAGGGTGGGCTAGGGGTGGGCGCAGGGAGGCTGCCAGGACAAGCAGGGCTCCGGGGGGGTGCACTGGGGAAGGCAGGCCTGTCCCCGAGCCCGCCCCAACCAGATGAGCTCTCACAACCTGGAGCAGAGGGCAGGCTCCCAAATCGCCTTAGGCTTGGGGTCAGCAGGTTGCGCGCGTGGGGTCTGGGAAGTGTGAGATTAAAGGGACCTGGCCGGGGGAGAGGCTGGTGGAGAAGGCCGGTCGGGGAGAGGGTGCAGCGTCCAAGACGGAGCCCCACAGAGCCTCCGGAGTGCTGGCACCCCCGCTTAAAGTGGGTAGGGCGCTAACAATGGTTACCCGCCGCTCTACAGACTGGGCAAACCAAGGGTCACAGAGAGCGTCTTGACTAAGGGTCACCTGCCGGTAGCTGGCTGACGCAGCGGGAATGAAACGCCAATTCCAATCTCTCACTGCCCACCGCTCCCTTACCCAGCGCTTTCTGGCCGCACCGGCTGCAAAGTGCCATTACATCCTACAGCCTTGCCCGCCGCCACCTGCCGCCGCCTCCCCGCGCCCCAGAAGCACGGGAGCGCGAGAGGAGAAGAGAGAAAAGAGATGCGAAGGTGGCAGGTGCAAAACCCTGACACCTGGATCAGGCCGGCGGGCGCCCCGGGCAGCGGCGGTGGCCAGAGCAGGAGCCAGCCGAAAGCTTCCTAAAGAAACGCCCCTTTTGCTTTCTCCAGATTGCTCTGCCCCCTCTTTTTTCCTCCACGGGAGTTGGCAAAACCCCAAACGCTGTTAAGTAAACCTTGACAGCATCGCCCCGCAGTTCGTTGGGAGCTAGCGTTTTTTCCAGGCCGAGATACCCTGGTGATCAGGACTGTCAGTCCCGCGCTAGGAAGCCGGAGAGCACCCGCTGTGTCGTCGTGACTGCACCCGGTACTCGGAAAGGCTGGGGTGCGCCTGACCCGAGGGGGCCTTAGGCGGCCTCACCGTTTCTCTCGTCCCCATCCGCAAGGTGCTGCTGGCCTCTCGGATCTCTTTCTCCCTGTTCCCCATTCTTCCAAACCCTGATTCTAAATGAAGAGCTCACAACAGATGGCTGGGCTTCCACAGAGGACGAGCAAGGGGCTCGGACATGCAATCATTCAACAAAGAATGTTGGAGTTCGTGCCCCGATCGAGGGGCAGAGCAGTCATAGTGGAACAGGACACTGGTCACAGCTTCGTGGGGAGACAGGCGCACGAATCAAGGTGATAGGATGGTGTTGCCAGGACAGATATGATCCGCTGGGGTCAGAACTCGGTACTTAGCCGTCAAGGACTTCATTAATAAAAGCCTTCAAGACAGAGCTGTGACTCTCCCCGGGGTTTTGGCCTCAAGGGAAACCCTTTCTGAGAGTGTCGCCTGGGCTGGGACTCGCACCCGAGAGCCATGCCCACCCCTGTGCCCCAGGCTCGCCCTCCAGTGGAACTTCCCTAGAAAGGGAGCTGGAGGTTCCAGGTCCCCGAAGCCGTGGCGCGCTCGGAACTTCCCGATCCCGCCTTTGCCCGCGTCACCCCTGCCGCCCCCACCCCGAGGGGCACCCCTCTTTGGCATGGACCCAGCCAGGTCCTGCCCGCCGCCCGCCGGGTGTGGCCGCGGTCGCCCGGCGCCTCCGCCCGGCACCTCCCACCGCCGGCTTCGCCCCTCCTCTCTCGGGGTTGCGCGCCCTCCGGCAGGTTCAATCCCCGCGGGAACCCGGAGCACCGCGGCCCGTGTGCGTCCTCGCTCCCCACGCCCTAGCAGCCGAGACCCGGCCCCGGGCACCTGCGCGCCGCCGGCTCCTCTCCGAGCGGCCGCGGCCGGCGGACTGGGCATGCTCAGCTGCGGGGCGGCCGGGCGCCGCGGGAGCCGAGCGCATGCCTTCGCGGGGCCGAGCGCCCGCCGTCCAGGGGCGCGGCACGCAGGCGGCCGCTGTCGCCGACGCCCGGGCCAGCCTGCGCAGGACGCGGGCCAGGATGGCCTCTCTCACGGCATACGGTAACGGCGGCCGATCGCGGGCTCTTGGGGCGCCTTGGGCGGCCGGGACCCGGGAGCCGTCCGATCACCCGGGAAACTTCGGGGTTCTGCTCCCGAGAGGGTCTGGGAGGGAGGGAGCGGGCTGCAGCGCGCGCTGACCTGGGGCTGGGGGCGGGGGGTAGTAGTTGGAGGCTGCCTGGAACCTGGGAAGGGGGCGTTTGTAGAGTCGGGGAAGTAAAAACGCCTGAATTTTAGGTGTTTGCGGGCTTTGGGACTCCAGAAAAATTCCTTCCTCTTCTTACCACCGACAGGAAGGGATACGGGTCTTTTTCTAACGGTGTGAAGCTAGGAGTTCGATCTGCCTTCAGTCCTTGCTCATCTTGTCCCTGACTGACCTTGAACAAGTTATTTAAACTTTTCTGTGCTTGCATTTCTCCATCTGTAAATTAGAAATGAGAACATCTCTCTTGACAGATGCTATGGGGTTAAATTACATGCACCAAAATATGCTTTTAATACAGAAAAACTCAGCTTGGAAATAATAGTTACATGGAAATGGAAGATATTTTCCCCTTCCCATTTTATTGTTAAAGACATATTTTTTAATTATTATTTTTAAGGCATTGTACAGTTCTGAAGGAACATGAAATTAGTGTGAAGGTTTCAGACTCAGCTAGAAATCCTGGCCGCTGGGGAAACCAACAAACCTCTTTATCAACATTTCTGCTTGCCTGGAAAAAGCAATTCTCTTTGGTCCTTTATCAGAGATGCTGCTGAGAATGGATTATATGAGGCAGAAACTCAAGTAGACCTCTTCCCTTAACCTGGCTTGCGATCAGTTGCTGTGATGACATTTAGTTTGGGCGTTTTAAACACGGAAGTACTGAGCAGTGATTGGGGGATGCTCTGAGAGGACATCTCAGAGCCAGGACTCCTTGGGAGGGAAATTTTTGCCTCTTGGCATGGAGGCTTCATTGTCCAGGCCAGTGATGTCCCCTGCTCATTTCCCCAAGGTTAAAGGGGTCAGTCTCCTTTTCTTGGAATTTAAACTGACACGACTGAGGCGACTTAACAGCAGCAGCAAATGATCACTCAGGTGGCTCTGAGGGTTTGCAATCGATGCTTGGGAACCTAACAAATTGTGAGCAGATTACAAATTGCATACCAGTAGCCTATTTTTTTTTTTTTTTTCTTTCCCTAAACTCAGAGCATTTTCTGCAGAGATTTGGGTTGTTTTTGTTCCTGCTGCACATTTAGCATGAAACATTATTATTCTTGGGTTACCATTTGGGGATAATTCAACATTATGATCAGTTTTTAGTCGTATTCATTGGTAGAAATCTATTTTTACACCTTTTCCTATCAGAGAGAGCTAACTTCTGGATTTTACATGATGTTAGATTTCACATGCTTGTCTAGTGGATGTCAATAATAGGTTTTATGTAATAATCTGTTCCATGATTTTCTAGAAGCTTTAAAGCTTAATTGGGCAGCCAGGTGGAGAAAATGTCAGAGGTGAAACTGTGTTTGAAAAGCAAGTATATTTCAGTAGTTAATGGTAAAAGTGGCAAATCTTTTTTTTTTTTTGACAACTGAGTTATATAGTTTCTCATTAGAACCTTACAGGGAACTGAGACATATTTAAGTAAATATATCAGTTAAAATTTGTGCTATTTTAAATATATTCTTTATACACTCTTTTCCCTCCCCTGAACCATCCCTAAAGTGGATACTCTTGGCCTCTAAGTGCACATTAGTTTCTTTGTCTATACTGAGGTGACCCAAGACACAACAAGATAAATTAGTCCATCTGGGTTTTCAACCTAGTGAATGAGTTCAGGAAAAACAGACAGAGGACATTCAATACATTCTTCATCTGCTGGGTGCTGTTGAGTTTATTTTCTGATGAGAGTTTGGTCCAGTTCTGAAACCTTCATCTCTCTGAACATCGAACTGCTTTTAAAAAATATCCCCTTTCAATTCTGTTGGATTTGGGTTTAGTTTCTTGTCTAGAATTTAGAGGGTTCAATTTTTATATTCAATTGACTGATTTAATAAATGCCTTTAATCCTATCTTTAGCACAGGGACTGTTAAGAGAATGAACAGTTACAGTGTAGACCATGTGTTTTAGGTTCCTAAGAAGAGAGAGAAATTTGGCTTATGTATGCATTTCATTAGCAGCAGGCTCCAGTTAAACCTCATTAACTTCCCATCCAAATTTGCATTTTTGATCCTATGTTGGAATTGCTTTTTCTGTAGTTTGGTGTGAATTTTTACATTCAGACAGTCATCTAGATATGTATCTTCTAGAAACATGGCATGAAATTAGGGTAATTAATAACGGTAATATGTCCTTGAAAAAATACATGTTCAGTGGATGATGCAGTTTAAAAAATTCTGGATTTTTAACGCCTCTACCTTTTGTACTCACTGCTGATCTTTCTTTCCCTATCCTCTCAATGGTATAGGTTCTTGACCACATTTAGCTCATTAGGTAATCATGTGCATGAGGCCAAGGATAGTGACAAGAGAGAAGTGACTGGGACTTGATTCATTCTTGGCCATCCAAAGGAAGGCCCAGGGGCTGTGTCCAAGTTGCATCAGGAAGGGACTTGTGGTGGGACCTGCCGGCCTGGCTTTGAGCTGTCAGCTTCTAATCTTAGGAGGCTTAATAAGGGGCCCAAGGAGTTTATAGAGCACAGTGCGAAAGATTTCAGATAAGGAAAGCCTCTCTGAGGAGATACTTGAGCAGAGGGGTGAATGAAGGAAAGGAACAAGCCATTTTGATAGGTGGGGAAAGTGCATTCCTAGCAAAGGGAACAATTAGGTGCAAAGGAATGACTTTGTCATGTCCAGGGCTAGCTGGGAGGTCAGTGTGGCGAGAGCGGAGAGCAAGTAGAAGATGAGAAGGAAACGCAGTCAGAGCCAGTTTCGTTGTTATAGCTATTCTCCCTTCATTTCCCTGCTACTTCTTAAAGGGCTTCTCTGTGGATAGTTTTGTTGTTATAACTATTCTCTCATTTCCCTGCTGTTTCTTGAAGGGCTTCTTTCTTCCCTGCTTCTGTTTCTTGTTGCTGTTTGCCTGGGTTCTGTCTGTCCTTGGCTTTCTAATCTCACTGTCAGCCATTCGGATGGCGTTCATTAGACCTCTACCAAATGGGAGACAGTGGCCCTGAGTGCAGAGTCGGTCTCTTAGCAGGAAGCCTGTAAACAGCTGGGTGACAGAGTTGTAGGTAGAAGTGTGGGGTGTGCTGAGGCATAGTACTTTGTGCAAATTAGCTCGTTTAAATCTCACCACTACCTTTAAGAAACGAGTCCAATATTAGCCCTGTATCCACTTGAAAATATTCAGTCCCAGATAGGTTGAAGAATTTACTTAATCTCACCTAATAAATGGGGAGCCCAAATACAGGCTAGAGAGTTTGGCTGGGGAGCCTGAGGCTGGGGAAGTTAGGAAGAAGAGAAAATGTGCTTGTTCACGCATATGTTCACCGTGTATGGGCGGCTCTGTGGATTATCTCAAGGAGAGAGCATGGCTTGAGCAAAGGCCAAAGGCAGCGGATGACCAGAAGCTCAGAACCTCTGATTGGAAGAGGGTAGGAGGGGGCATACTGAGAACCAAGCCTAACTATGTAACATGGAAATGGAGGGAAGCCAAAAAGACGAGAGCCTAGGACGTACATCCCTTCCTAGCACGTTGTCTTTATTGGTGTGTGCATGGTCAGTCACCTCTGACTTTGCAGCCCCGTGGACTGAAGCCCACCGGGCTCTTCTATCCAGCGAACTTTCCAGGCAAGAATACTGGCTTGGGTTGCCATTTCCTATTCGAGGGGATCTTCCAGATCCAGGGATCCAACTTGCATCTCTTGCGTCTCCTGCATTGGCAGGTGGATTCTTTACCACTTCCCCACCTGGGAAGCGCTTGTCTTTATCCAGTGACTCCCAGATAGGAATCACCAACTTAGAGCTTCTTTTCTTGTTTGTACTATGCTTGTCTAACCAGCTGTCTGCTTGACTTCTTTATGTTTATGCTCCTCTGGCATTGCAAACTCATTGTGTCCAAAGCAGAATTCCTCTCCTGTACCTGTATTCTGTAGAATTAGTCCAGCTACTGAGCTCAGACTATGTTCCAGGCTCTAGCCTGGCCCCTGGAATACCAGAATAAATGAGATCTCACTCTTTCTCTCAGGATGGCAGCGTCAGCTGGAGGAGCTAGACTCCTAAAGAGAATTATGATGCGATGTTGCAGGAGAGGGGCTGCAGGGAGTGAGGGAGAGGTTGGAAAGAGTTACCCAGAGGAGATGATGTTAAAAGACCAACTGGGAAAAGAAGGGTATTCCAGGGAGGGGCAAGGGCATGACCAAAGGTGAGGGGAGCAACACAGTGTCGGTGGAGCATGACGTTCACGACAGGAGAGGTTGGCAGGGGCCAGCATGCTCTATCTGGTTCCTAGGCTGGAATCTGGGGAGTCATCTTTGAATCCTCTCTTATCAGAACACGCTAACAGTGCCCTTAGGCAAACAAATTCACCTCTGGGGCCTCAATTTTCTTATCTGCAAACTGGGATCCCTCTGAGGTTTAAATGCAGCAGTACTTGTAAGAGCTTATGAGTGACGCATAGTAAGTACTCAGTAAGCATGGCTATTACTGTCAGCTGCCTCTCTCAGCCCATGTATGCTCAACCACTAAATCCCATTGATTCTTCTTCCTTCAAGTGTTTATGCTCTGTTTTCTCCTCTCTTTTCCCATTGCTCCTATCCTAGTCAAGGTCACTGCCAGTTTTGACTGTAGTAGCAGCCTCCCAACTATCTCTGCCTCAGTCCAAGCCTCTTTGATCCCAGTTTGCAAATCTAATCCTGTTATTCCTATGCTTAAAACTCTCCCAGGGATCCCCTCTGCTTACAGGTCAAAGTCTGACTTCCCTAGGTTGACAAACAAGGCCGTTCAGGAGCTGACCACCCTTCTTTCCTGCTGCTCTTGGTCCCAGCATCCAACTTTTCAGGGAGGGAAGTGGCTGATTGCGCCTGGTTTTCTCAGGTGTCTTGGGCCATGGACTTGGCCCATGCTCTGAAACAGCCCCCTCCTCCTTTATGAGGTTCACTGCCCCTCACCTTTGACCTCCCCATCATACTGTGTTCCTCTCTTGGGACCTTTCAGGTTACTCCTCTCCCGGACAACTTTTTTTTTGTGGTGCAACAAAGACTTCTCTCTGCAGGTTGTAAAGTCCCAAATGCCAAGGATTAGATCTTTTTTTTTTTTTTTAGTGCCTGTAGTACCTTTTTAAAAAACTATTTATTTACTTCTTTGACTGCACCAGGTCTTAGTTTTGGTGCTTCATTGCAGCATGCAAGATGTTTAGTTGCAGTATTGGAACACTTAGTTGTAGCATGTGAGACCTGATTCCCTGATCAGTGATCAAACCCTTGTTTCCTGCATTGGGAGTGCAGAGTTTTAGCCACTGGACCACCAGGTAAGTTCCTGGTGCCTAGCCCAGCAGCTGGCACATACTGGGTGAACAATCCTTGCCAGTCTGATCAACTGAAAGACTGAATGGACAATAGGAGAGGGTAGTACACCACACATACCTTTTTAAGACTTCATTTTCCTATTGCAAATAAGTAACAAAACTTTTGGGCTTCCCAGGTGGCACAGTAGTAAGGAATCTACCTGCCAATGCAGGAAACACAGATTTGATCCCTGGGTCAGAAAGATCCCCTAGAGTAGGAAATGGCAACTCTCTGCAGTATTCTTGCCTGGAGAATCCCATGGAGAGAGTTGCCTGGTGGGCCACAGTCCATGGGATCACAAAGAGTGGGACACAACTGAGCACACACATATGCAATAGAACTTTTATCCTTCAGAAAATAGACATGAACAACAAGCAGAAGCGTCCACACTGCGGGGTGAAATCTGAAGTATGCTGACAGGCTAGAAGTCATGCTTTAGCTGCGAAGAAAATCTAAGGAGCTATTTGAAGGCGTCTCTTGTTCTTGTCCTCCACCAACTGGCCTGCTTGTTATTATGCAATCCAGACATTCATGGTCAACATTGATTAGGATCCTTTTTGATTAAGAAACTGCTGCAAAGCCTGCACAGATTAGTTTCTGACCTTCAGCCCTTCACACTTAAAAAATTTCTTTCTGGGGTAAAATTGAAATTTTATTATGATCCTGTGAAGAAGCCCTTTAATCTCTTCCTTTAAAACATGATGTTCTTTGTAATAGGCATGTGGATTTTTCTATTAGAACTTAGTCCTAAACAAACTGTTCATGGCTACCAACAAAGTTTCTAGAACAAACAATTCAGCTTATATTTTGTGAGTTGCTCATTATGTGTCAGGCACTGCTGTGGGTTCTGGAAGTAAGAACAAAATTAAAAACCGTTTTCATGGATCTTATTACATTGTAATAATGCTGCTGCTGCTAAGTCACTTCAGTCGTGTCCGACTCTGTGTGACCCCATAGACGGCAGCCCACCAGGCTCCCCCGTCCCTGGGATTCTCCAGGCAGGAACACTGGAGTGGGTTACCATTTCCTTCTCCAATGCATGAAAGTGAAAAGTGAAAGTGAAGTTGCTCAGTCATGTCCGACTCTTCGCAACCCTATGGACTGCAGCCTACCAGGCTCCTCTTTCCATGGGATTTTCCAGGCAAGAGTACTGGAGTGGGTTGCCATTGCCTTCTCCATGAATAATGAGGTATGGATATTTACCTTCTGGAAAAAATGACGAAGAATGTAGGCTTTTCAACACTGAATCAAAAAGGTACAAGGAGGAAACAAAAGGAAAGGAAAGGCTTTTCTCTATTAGGATTCCTGGAAGGTCTTTTGGCCACTGTGTCTGTGAGAGTGGAATCAAAGGGAAGCTGAGATAATGCATATCAGGCCCCATGTTTAAATGCAGGAATGGTGACTGAAGTATTTGAAAGCTTGCTAGAGTCTTTGCAAACATTTATTGTGCTTTTTATGTATTAGGCAGAGCCAGGCACTGTGGACACGAGGTGAATAAGCATTGACTTTGCCCTCCAGAGGTTTGGGTCTAGCTCAGGTCCAGTGGGAGATGCAGAGGAGAGAACCATTCCTTGTGCAGTAAGTCCCCTACACACGAATCTTCAAGCTGCAAACTTTCAAAGATGCGAACATGCTTTCCATCAAGGTCAGGCGTGAGTGAAACTGCAGCTTGTCCTCCATCTCCTCTCGCTGACGATCTTTCAGCTCCATCATCTCCTACCTCCTCCACCTCCTCCAGGCTGTAGCTCTTCTTGCCTGTTCACTTGGTGCCGATCTCTGTATACCTGCTGTTGTTCAGTTCAGTCCAGCTCAGTCCTCAGTCGTGTCCGACTCTCTGCGACCCCATGGACTGCAGCACGCCAGGCCTCCCTGTCCATCACCAACTCCCGGAGCTTACTCAAACTCAGGTCCATTGAGTCGGTGATGCCCTCCAGCCATCTCATCCTCTGTCATCCCCTTCTCCTCTTCAATCTTTACCAGCATCGGGTCTTTTCAAATGAGTCAGTTCTTTGCATCAGGTGACCAAAGTATTGGAGTTTCAGCTTCAGCATCAGTCTTTCCAATGAATATTCAGGACTGATTTCCTTTAGGATGGACTGGTTGGATCTCCTTGCTGTCCAAGGGATTGTACTGTGTTGCACTTTTCAAGGTACTCTATTTTAAGACTAAACATGTTTCATTTGTTGTGTTTGTTTTTTATGCATTATTTGTGTGAAAAGTATTATAAACCTATTACAGTAAGGTACTATATAGGATTGTGTTAGTTGGGTACCTAGGCTAACTTTGTTGGACTTAAAAACAAATGGGACTTTGGAACTCGCTCTTAGAACAGAACTCGTTTGTACGTTGGGGACTTACTACTGGTACATCGGGTCCCTGCGCTGCCTGTCCGCTGGTGCTGCTCAGCGTCACGTGAAGGAGCAAAGGCGACGATGTTGTGAAAACCTAGAAACCCCGGAGCATCGTAGTACGCAGCACTCTGGCGTGTTTATTGTTGTCGTGGGGCAAGCTCTGTGGAGTGAAGCGCCCTCCACACTTTGATGAGTTCATCAGCATCTTAGGGAGTCTTCCCAGGGCACCAGCTCCTGCCTGGGGCCAGCCTGCGGCTGCTCTGGGCAGTAGGCACTCGGTGCTTTTTAAATGAAGGAATTTCAGTTGCAATGAAAAGGAAGAATTTAAGGCTCAGGGAGGTTAGGGGATGAGATACAGGCTATAGCAGCAAGGAGGAAAGGGTTGGCCTTGAATATTAAACTTTTCTGTAAGCCTATAAAATGCACAGCAGACATGGAGTAAATCACAGCAGTATTTCTAAGGAACATGCATATGCACATACAGACGCACATCCCACCCACACGATTGATACTTTGTTTTCTTACTAGTGGATTTTCTAGAGCCTTTTATACACAATTTTAAGTGATTTACAAAAAAAAAACCATGATAAAGTTATGGTAAGAAATTGTAGCTCACTCTTCACATAATAAATACATATTTTTAAAAATTAAATGTTATTTCTAGTATACTACTGTAGAGTGGCAATTAAACGAATTCTGAATTTTTTGATACTTATCATCAGTGTCATTATCAGTTTGGTAATACTTGAGTTTCATCTGTCCATATGTATCAGTAGATTTCTAATATGTTTTAAGGGTTTAATGAAAATATTTTCTTTTTTTTTTTTTTAGTATGTCTTCCCTTTCTTGTGGGTGAGATGTTCTCCCAGACTTTGTGGACTGTGATTCCAGGGGAGGATTTTACTGGGGCTTGGAGACCCTAGACCCGTAGCACTGGGATCACCTGGGATTCTATTAGAAATGCAACTGTCAATTGTATCTCAGGAGTGCTGAAAAATATGTAGAATTCCAGGCCCACCCCAGAGTTAGTAAATCAAGCTCGGCAGTCTAACAAATGCCCAAGTGATTTGCAGTCTCAAATTTTCTGTATTTTCACTAAAATTTTCCTTGATCAACCAGTTATTAAGTATATTAAAATCTTCTCCTCTGATGATGGATTTGTCAGTTTCTCCTTGTAGCTGTATTAATTTTTGCTTCATATATTTTGAGGTTATGTTATCTTAAATAGCTCAGATGTAATATTTTTTATATCTTCCTGAAGAATCGAACCTTTTATCGAACCTTCCTGAAACTTTTATCATTCTTTATTGCCCCTCTTTATGCTTAATAATGTTTTTGTCTTAAAACCCTTTTCATCTAAAATTAACATAGTACCTCTAGCTTTATTTGATTAATGCTTGTTGTATCTTTTTGTATCTTTTATGTTCAACATTTCTGTGTCCTTCTGTTGTAGGTGTTTCTCTTATAAATAGCACTTAGTTGATTTTTTTTTGTTTTCAAAATCCATTTCACAATATCTTAAATAGCAAATTTAGACCATTTACATGTATTGTTATTACTAGTGTATTTGAACTTAATTCTATCATTTTACTTCAGATTTTCTCTTTGTCTTATTTTTTCCTATCCTTTAATTCTCATTTATTCCCTCTAAGTTGAATTTTTTTGTTAATTTCCCTTTCCCATTCTTACTCACCATCTGTCTCCAATAAAAAATTAATTAAAAAAGCACTAGGTTTGTCTTATACTAAGCCAATATTTGAGGACAGAGGCAAAGACAGAAGGAGGACAGATTATTAATGTAGGCTGGGTTAAGTGGGTTCCTCCTGTATCTGGGGCTACATGTTTGACAGTCATTTATCTGATGAAATTCTACAGAGAATGAGACAGACATCAAATCATGGACCCTGTTTTCAGAGGCCAACTTAACAGGAATGTATGACAAAACTGAACCCATCTTTATTTGTCTCAAATTATTTTGGGGATACTTATAATCAGCATGTTCTTGTAACAAAATCAGGCTGCCTTACAGTGTTGTGTTAAATTCCGCTGTATAGCGAAGTGTATGAGTTATATGTGTCTATCTATCCTTGTTGTATTTTCTTCCTATTTAGGCCACCACAGAGCAGTGAGCAGGTTCCCTGTACTGGTTCTCAGTAATTATCTATTTTATACACCGCACTGTGTGTATGTCCGTTCCAACTGCCCCACTCACCCTACCTCCCCTCCCCTCCTCGGTATCCATAAGCTTGTTCTTTACATCTGTGTCTCTATTTCTGCTTTGCCAATAAGTTCATCTGTACCATTTTTCTAGATTCCATGCATACATGATATTATATATTTACTTTTTTCTTTCTGACTTCACCCAGGATGACAGTCTCTAGGTCTATCCATATCTCTGCATATGACACTATTCCATTCCTTTTAAGGACTGAGTTATATTTCATTGTATATATGTACACATCTTCTTTATCCATTCCTATGTTGAGGGACATTTAGGTAGCTTCAGTGTCCTAGCTGTTGTAAATAGGGCTTCAGTGAACATTGGGATGAAAGATGGAGAAGCTCTATACAGTCACCAAAAAGAAGACCGGGAGCTGACTATGGCTGAGATCATGAACTCCTTATTGCCAAATTCAAACGTCAATTGAAGAAAGTAGGAAAACCACTAGACCATTCAAGTATGACCTAAATCAAATCCATTACAGTTATACAGTGGAAGTGACAAATAGATTCAAGGGATTAGATCTGATAGAGTGCCTGAAGTACTATGGATGGAGGTTCATGACATTGTACAGGAGGCAGGGATCAAGACCATCCCCAAGAAAGGCAAAAAGGCAAAATGGTTGTTTGAGGAGGCCTTACAAATAGCTGTGAAAAGAAGAGAAGCAAAGGGCAAAGGAGAAAAAGAAAGATATACCCATTTGAATGCAGAATTACAAAGAATAGCAAGGAGAGATAAGAAAGCCTTTCTTAGTGATCAATGCAAAGAAATAGAGGAAAACAATAGAAGGGGAAAGACTAGAGATCTTTCCAAGAAAATTAGAGATACCAAGGGACCATTTCATGCAAAGATGGGCTCAATAAAGGACAGAAATGGTATGGACCTAACAGAAGCAGAAGATATTAAGAAGCGGTGGCAAGAATACACAGAAGAACTATACGAAAAAAGATCTTCATGACCCAGATAATCACATTGGTGTGATCACTCACCTAGAGCCAGACATCCTGGAATGTGAAGTCAAGTGGGCCTTAGGAAGCATCACAATGAACAAAGCTAGTGGAGGTGATGGAATTCTAGTTGACTATTTCAAATCCTAAAAGTTGATGCTGTGAAAGTGCTGCACTCAATACGCCAGCAAATTTGGAAAACTCAGCGGTGGCCACAGGACTGGAAAAGGTCAGTTTTCATTCCAATCCCAAAGAAAGGCAATGCCAAAGAATGCTCAAACTACTGCACAATTGCACACATCTCACATGCTAGCAAAGTAATGCTCAAAATTCTCCAAGCCAGGCTTCAACAGTACGTGAACCATGAACTTCCAGATGTTCAAGGTGGATTTAGAAAAGGCAGAGATCATATTGCCAACATCCATTGGATCATCGAAAAAGCAACAGAATTCCAGAAAAACATCTACTTCTGCTTAAGGTGGATTTAGAAAAGGCAGAGGAACTAGAGATCAAATTGCCAACATCCATTGGATCATAGAAAAAGCAATAGAATTCCAGAAAAACATCTACTTTTGCTTTATTGACTATGCCAAAGCCTTTGACTGTGTGGATCACAACAAACTGTGGAAAATTCTTCAAGAGATGGGAATACCAGACCATCTGACCTGCCTCCTGAGAAATCTATATGCAGGTCAAGAAGCAACAGTTAGAACTGGACATGGAACAACAGACTGGTTCCAAATCAGGAAAGGAGTTCGTCAAGGCTGTATATTGTCACCCGGCTTATTTAACTTGTATGCAGAGTACATCATGAGAAACGCTAGGCTAGATGAAGCACAAGCTGGAATCAAGATTGCTGGGAGAAATATCAATAACCTCAGATATGCAGATGACATCACCCTTATGGCAGAAAGAGAAGAACTGAAGAGCCTCTTGATGAAAGTGAAAGAGGAGAGTGAAAAAGTTGGCTTAAAACTCAACATACAGAAAACTAAGATCATGGCATCTGGTCCCATCACTTCATGGAAAATAGATGGGGAAACAATGGAAACAGTGACAGATTTTATTTTTTTGGGCTCCAAAATCATTGCAGATGGTGACTGCAGCCATGAAATTAAAAGACGCTTACTCCTTGGAAGGAAAGTTATGACCAACCTAGATAGCATATTAAAAAGCAGAGATATTACTTTGCCAACAAATGTCCATCTAGTCAAAGCTATGGTTTTTTCCAGTAGACAGATATGGATGTGAGAGTTGGACGATAAAGAAAGCTGAGTGCTGAATAATTGATGTTTTTGAACTGTGGTGTTGGAGAAGACTGTTGAGAATCCCTTGGACTGCAAGGAGATCCAACCAGTCCATCCTAAAGGAAATCAGTCCTGAATATTCATTGGAAGAACTGATGTTGAAGCTGAAACTCTAATACTTTGGCCACCTGATGCAAAGAACTGACTCATTTGAAAAGATCCTGATGCTGGGAAAGATTGAAGGTGGGAGGAGAAGGGGATGACAGAGGATGAGATGATTGGATGGCATCACTGACTCAATGGACATGAGTTTGAGTGAACTCCGGGAGTTGGTGATGGACAGGGAAGGCTGGCGTGCTGCAGTCCATGGGATTGCAGAGTCAGACATGACTGATGGAACTGAACTGACTCATCGTTTCAAATTATGGTTTTCTCAGGGTATGTGCCCAACAAACCTAGGTTTTAATTCCAGCTTTGTGACTTCCCTGAAGTGTGATTCTGGGCAAGTTCTCTAATTTTGTAAGCCTCTAGATAATGGGATAATCATACCTATCTTAAAAGAGTCTTTTTGGAGCACAAATGAAATAATGATGGAAATGAAGTGCCTGACAAGGAGCATGTAGTCAATGACTACTGTTTTATGAACCCACCACCATTTCATTTTCTTAGACGTTTTGTCTAAATGCAAATGCAGAATTTGCATTTCTACATCTTGCCCTACTGTGATTTCTGTTCCTCTTTATTTTTGTAAAAAAGCTTTTGTATATACAGACTGGTGGTCAAGACAGATTGATAATTTAACAAATATTTATAAAATGAATACCTTGTGACCACCACCTAGGTCAAGAATAGGCCATTCCCAGCACTGTGGAGCACACCTGCATTCCCCCTACTTTCTCACAATTCAAACTGTTTTCTTTCTTTACCAAGTGGAATCACCATGCTGACTAATTATTTTTGTACTAATTATTTTGATACTTTTCCTTACAGTTTCACCATCTATGTTTGCATCTATAAATAATTCAGTTTAATTTTGTTGAAATTTTCATTTGGGTACGATATATGTGCTTCTTTCATTAAACTTTATGTTTGCGAGGTCTGTTGATAGTATTTTGTGTTGCTTTGCTTCGTTCATTTCCTTTGCTAGATGGTATTCCATTTTATGAGTACCTTTGTTCTTTTTAAATATAGTTAGTGTTAGTTGCTCAATCATGTCCAACTCTTATGACCCCATGGACTGTAGCCTGACAGGCTCCTCTGTCCAAGGGATTCTCAAGGCAAGAATATTTGAGTAGGGTAGGTTGCCATACACTTTTCTAAGGGATCTTCCTGACCCCGGGATCGAACCTGGGTCTTCTGCATCGATAGGCAGATTCCTTATTGTCTGAGCCTCTAAGGAAGCCCTGAAGCTAACACTGATTGTACACTTTCTATGTATTATTTTATAAAGTAAATGCTATTACTATTCCCATTGTACATAGACAGAAACAGAGCCATGGAGAGACTGTGCTCAAGGGATGGAGGGGTCTAACGTGGATTACTGACTCCAAGACCCACAAAGTTCATTAACCTCATTCACAGGCTCAAGTTTTTCCACTAGTTACTTGATTTTATTTAACTACAGTTCGTTCCTAAAGGATTAAATGGATAGTCAAGCCCTCTCACAGTTTTTTGGTTTTAATTCTTATATAGGAAAACATCTTCTTTGCAGAGTCACTTTGTACCAAAACTACCATAGTTCTTTGTACTTACTTTTGCTCTTTGAGTCTTTTCAAAATATTGCGAAACTATGCCCTAGTTTTACCATTCAGATTCAACTCAAATTTCAGTAGTTTTTCCTGTTCAAATGTATGCGCAGTCTCTTCCCAGGCATTCATTGCTAATTCAAACATTCTGCTTCTTTGTTGATTACTAATTCTCAGTGTTCTTTTCTTTTTCATTCCTTTTCTCTTCTCTCCATTCATAATCATTTCTGTGGCTACTGAATCTCCCTGTCACCTCTCCCCACACTTTGATGCCATTGACCTTGTCCCTTTTCACTTCCAAAATATTTTAAGGGCAGATCATTCGTGAAGGGTTTTTAAAAACTAGGAATGACAACTTTAGAGTAGTTGTAGTTTGATATGTTTTAGGTCTGGGTGTTGTTGATTCAGCTGATTCCACAAATATATATAGAATTACTTGCTAACTATGCATTTTGAGTGGCTGATTTATTTTTGTCAGCCATGCCTCATCCTCTTCTACCTCCTCCCCTAGCCCAGGAAAAGTGAGATAAGCAGTATTGTCACCATTTTCAGATGTTAAGATCACGACTAAAGAAGTCGAGAGCTTGACCAAGTTCACAGAGTTCATGTGCAGCAAAGCTGGGGCTTCAGGCCTCAGGTCTGCTGACTCTCAGCCAAGTGCTCTTTCTCCTTGAACCTCTATTGAGGTTACAGTGCATAAGGGGAAATGGTCATGTATTTTTTAATTTCATGCATTCCTTTATTCTTTCTTTCAAACAATGAACGTATATTGAGGATTCACCTTTTGCAGGCATAGCACTAAGGTCTGGAAATAACAAGTTGAATAATGCATGGACCTGCCCTTGACAAGCACATGGTTTGGGGTACCTCTGTGCTGATTTTAGCTCTTGAGTCCTGTCTGACTCTCTGCGACCCCATGGACTATGGCCCGCCAGGCTCCTCTGTCCATGGGATTCTCCAGGCAAGAATACTGGAGTGGGTTACCATGCCCTCCTCCAGGGGATCTTCCCAACCCAGGGATCGAATCCAGGTTTCCCTCATTGCAGACGGATTTTTTACCATCTGAGCCACTAAGGAAGCCCTAGGGGTACCCGTAACAGAGTACAATCTCGCATGCGCGGTACTGTTGGCGCGTCTACTGCGCCTGAAGCCCACTAGAGAGAGGAGATGCTTAGAGAAGGAATTGGTTGCATGAACTTGCTTGAATTATTTTCTCCACGTTAAAAACTGTTTATTTCCTTGTTCGTGGAGCTACAGTGACCTTGATGTGGCCTCTCGGGGCTCCCAGTACTTCTCCGCCCGCTGGCTCATTACCTGCTTTTGTCAATACTCTCCAACTGCTTTCAGACCACAAGCACATCCAGACGCCCCTGCGGATGACTCCCATTTCCTGCTCTCTTTGCCTAGGCACCTGTGGGTCTTTCCTCCGAGAGTGTTCATCTGCAAAGCCATCTTCTCTAACGGCCCGCATTACTGTTCTTAAAATATGACTCCGCATGTTTCTAAAAACCCTTTCTCTTTGAGTACATTTGACTAATTCTTAATTATTTCTCTCCTTCAGACCTGTAATTTTTAACATTATAGATCAGACTTTAATAATAAGTTTTCCTGGTATCACATAACAAATAATATTTGTATATTTCCTTCAGGTCAGTTTGCAGCCATTCTTATAACTTTTTGTCTCTAACCTGTAATGTGTTATATTAGATAATATTTATTTTGGTATTTTAAAAATATTTCATTTTATTTGACTGCGCCGGGTCTTACTGGCAGCATGTGGGATTTTTAGCTGTGGCATGTGGAATCTAGTTCTCTGACCAGGGATAGAACCCAGACCCCCTGCATTGGGATCATGGAGTCCTGGCTACTGGACTACCAGGGAAATCCCTGTTTTGATATTTTAAAGTCACTTATGGCCTGCCGTTTTCATAGACATTTTAAGGCAGTTCTGATCTTGGCTGGAGCTCTGCTCTGCCACATGCTGTTGTGTGACCTCAGGCAAGGTGCTGAGCCACTTGGAGCCTCAGCTTTTCCATCAGAGACATGGGGTGACACCTGCCATGTTCCACCCCATGCATGAGACCAGGTGGCCGGTGATGCTAAGATGCCATGTAAATGGGAGGTTTGGTGTCTCTGCTGCTCTGCCTGGAACGCGATCTGCTCACGGTACTGTGGTCTGCATGGCAGCCGGCTGAACTGAGCCTGGAAGGGAATTGAGCCCACTCTCTGCCTCCACTGCCTTGCCTGCCATGGTTTGGCCACCACCTCCTCGTCTCAGGACGATCGAGTGGCCTCATAAAGCAGTCTGTCGGCCTCTCCTTTCACACTCCTCTTGTCTGTTCCCCTTGCTGCCTCAAAGTGATCCTTCCGAAATGAAAATGGAATCCTGTTCTCTTGGCAGCATCCAGACTGGTTAATGTGGTTTATAAAGACCCTTTGCGGTCCAGCCTCTGCTCACCTCTCTTTTACTGTGTTTAGCTGCTAAGTGACAAAGCTGAGACTTCTGAGTTTCCAGACATGATGATGGCACTCTGCCTGGGTCTTTCCCCTCAACGCACCCCCCTTTTGCCTAGTTGGATAGTATTCATCTCTTAGGTTTTAGTTCAGATGTCACTTCCTCCGTGAAGCCTTACCTGATACATTCTAGTTTGGATTAGGTGCTTTTTCACCTGGTCAGACAGTCCTCTCTCAGTGCCCTCCTCTCGTTTTAATAACAGTGACACCAAACTGAAATTGTCCATATGACAATCTGGGTTGTTTGTCAGAATGTTTGAAATGCCTGGCCCCTAGCATTTCCTGCAATGAATGAGCCAATGAATGAGTATGAGTTTCTTGGACACGACATTTGGTTTATTTTCCAGCAGTCATAAATCTACTTTGTGATCATGGTATTTATCAGAATGTAATTAACCTCCTCTTTTATTTTCTTAACAGACAAAGATATAAGCAGTGGGAGTTATAACCTTTCCTCTGCAACGACTGGCAGCTACTACAGTTGTGTCAGCCAGGTCACCATAGGTAAGCCACTGAGCCATGTTTTAATGAAAATTATTATTACCTGTAAAGGGTTGGGGTGTGGGGCTGAGAAAGGAGTGAGCAGAAAATGTAAAGACCCTCAAATTTATTTTCAGGATCAGGGCACTTGCTTGTGAACTCAACTTGCTGGGGTGCCCTCTTGTGGATCATTATTACTTTTGCCTAGAGATGGTTGGAGCTAATGTGGTCCAGAGAGATTTAAAAAGCATGGGTTTCCCTAACTCTCCATCATTTGCTTTCTCTTTCATTTGTCTATCACCTGTATTATTATGTACTTAATATAAAAGCTGACTTAGTTTTTTAAGATTTATTTTCATTTATTTTAAAAAGAAAATTTATATCACAATAGCAAATAGTATGTTTCCTATAATTTAATGCATAGTAGTGAAAGTCGCTCAGTTGTGTCTGACTCTTTGCAACCCCATGGACTGTAGCCCGCCAGGCTCTTCTGACCATGGGGATTCTCCAGGCAAGAATACCGGAGTGGGTTTCTGTTCCCTTCTCCAGAGGATCTTTCTGACCCAGGGATTGAACCTGGGTCTTCCTCATTGAGGGCAGATTCTTTACCGTCTGAGACACCAGGGAAGCCCTATTCCCAGGTGGCTCAGTGGTAAAGAATCTGCCTACCAATCTAATGCATCCATGTGTAAAATAACAACGAATTAGTGTTACTGAATGCTAGGTATGCTTTGGGGGATTCTGTACCACCTGCCCTATCCCCTGACATCTCAGAAATAACATCACCTGTCTTAGCACATGGCCTCCTCAGAAACTTGAAGTCTGCAGCTTGGGGCGTGTGGCTCTCTATCCCTCCCTCCCGGAGGAGGGACTCCCTGCAGATACAGTAGGGTCCTAGCAGAACACAACATGCTCACCTAGCACTACTCTTTGGGGGAAGTACAACTAGGATAGAAACATTATCAGTAATAGGAAGACCTAAGAAGCACATTTCTTGAAAAGAAAAAGCCAAGAGAATTTCTAGAAGGGGAGACTGAGGAAGGTTAAAGTTAGAGATCTACCCTGGTAACATCCGTGGAGCCATGTCAGTGGATGATGGGAGGGAAGCCAGGTTACAGGGCCTTGAATGAGGCCCTTGAATGAGGGCCTTGAATGAGTAATGAACTGTGAGTAGAGATGTCTCTTAAGACACTTGTCAATGAACATGGAGGGGTGGCTAATCCTCACAACAGTCCCATGAGATGGATGCTGTTATTTCCTCCATTTTACAGATGAGGAAACAAGGGATGAGATGAGGAGGGAGGCGGGAGGGGGGTTCAGGATGGGGAACACATGTAAATCCATGGCTGATTCATGTCAATGTATGGCAAAACCACTACAATATTGTACAGTAATTAGCCTCCAACTAATGAAAATAAATGAAAAAAATAAATAAATAAAATGGGCTTTAACTTTTGGAGTCTCTAAAAAAAAAGAAAAAGTTAAAAAGTAAGAAAGAAAGAACACCTGGGTGGTAAGAGCTGGGATTTGAGCCCAGGTAATCCAACTCCCGTTGGACGTCACTCTTGTGAAATTGCCATGGGTCTAGTCAACTGTGGCCACCATGTCAGGGTATTATGAACTGAATTTGTTTCTCCAAAGATAGATTGAAGCTTTAACCTCTGGTACCCGTGAATTGACCTTATTTGAAAATAGGGTGTGTACAGGTGTAACCAAGTTAGGATGAGGCCATATGCACTTAGGATGGGGCTTCTAATTCAATGTGACTGGTGTCTTTGTAAGCAGAGGAGAAGAGACACACGAGACATATATATATATGTATATGTGTGTGTATATATATATATATATATATATAGGGAGAGCATTGTGTGATGACAGAGGCAAAGATTAGAGGCTTGTGTCTGCAAGTCAAGGAACTCCAAGGATCGCCAGCAACATTGGGGCTAAGAAAAATGCAAATAACAGATTTTCTCCTAGAGACTTCAGAGAGAGCACAGCCCTGCCAAAATCTTGATTTCAGATTTCTAGCCTCTAAAACTGCAAGAGGATACATTTCTGTTTTTTGTTTTTTAAAGCCACCTCGGTAGCCCTCAGAAGCTCATGTATCAGGGTCTTTAAAAAAACTACTTTATTAGTATCTCTTGGCCGTGACGGGTCTTTGCTGCTGTGTGGGCTTTTCTCGAGTTGCAGAGAGCAGAGGCTGCTGCTTGTGGCCGAGCGCAGGCCCCTCACTGCAGGGGCTTCTCTTGTGGCCGAGCGCAGGCCCCTCACTGCAGGGGCTTCAGTAGCTGTGGCTTCCAGGCTCTAGTGGTGCCCAGGCTTGGTTGCTCTGCAGCATGTGGGGTCTTCCTGGACCAGGGATCAAACCTGTGTCCCCTGCATTAGCAGGTGGATTCTTATCCATGGTTCTGCCAAGTAAGTCCATGTGCCAGGTTCTTACCTATGTACTCACCTCTGAAGAAGAGGTGGGTATGACAGACAATTTTCTCAGAAGGTGATGGGCCCTTGAATGTTGCTTCTGTTTCAACAAACTCAGACCAGCTGAACCCATAAGGAAAATTAGCAGTCTTACAAAAAACCCGAATGAACCTTTGGGCCAACCCAATATTATTTCACATAACAGGAAAGTCTGTTGGGAGGACCTGTTGATTAAGCTGCTCAATGATACTGTGAAAGACCTTCTTCCATTTGCCTTCCTAGGGGAATCTATCTCTGTGGTGGCAGCCAGATGGTCCGGGAATTGCATTGAGACACAACAGTGATCAGAGGGAAAGGTGCTTCGGTGCCTTCCTCAGGCATTACTTGAGGAGCTGAAACTTTCCCTCGCAGGGTCTCAGAGGCTTCTCCTCTCCCATTGGGTGGGGTTAAGTCTCATGACCACCCTTCAGCCAATCCCTGACAAAGGAGATAAGATCATCTTTAGACCCATCCTTGCCAGGTGGAGATGGGAGAGGACTAGACCTGCCTGCCCTCACTCACTGGGCTGTGTGTGGGTGGGATGAATTCCCAAACAAAATTTGACTCTGGGAGGATGGGATGGGGGATGGGGGATGGGTTCTGCACAGGGATCAGGCTGTGTCCACTGCCCACAGTCTGTCCAGTACAAACCCTTTAGAAATATTTATAGTAAAAACAGCAAATAATTAACAGCTTTATACTCAGTACTGGGGGAGGACATCTCTGAGTCACCTAGCATTTTGTTTTTTTTTTTTTAGAGCTCTTTTTGTTTCTTTCATCTCCTGGACTGCTAGTGTCTCATCTGTGAGGGAATTCCATTTAAGAAAACAGCATACCTCTGGACTTCCTATTAATGTAGTTCTTTGTAGGAACCTATGTCCTGACAAAAGAATTGCCAAAAAATCCAATCCATACAAAAAGTGACTCCTTCTGAAAATTTTCTACTTATCTGTGAGACCCTTGTAAAATTCCTTATATTTTTAGTAAATGCCCATTTACCATGTATGACAGATTTAAGAATTTTAAAGTTAATTAACATCATGTTTTTTTCTCAAGACCATCTCTAATTTTGAGTGTTCCTTACATGTCTCTTTTTAGGATTTGGGGGCCAGTGAGTGCGAATGTTGACATGTAACTCAAAGGGAGCTGGGACCCCTTCTTCTGGCCCACCTAGAGACAGGGTGATGGGTAAGAGAGAGTGAGTAGGCTACCAATGTGACATTTTTATTACTTGCCTCTTAGACACTTGGACTCCAGCTGTCCACCAGCTGTTGGACAACCAACCACCCAATATCCTTTGACCTTATTACTGCTATTAAATTTTGGCTGGTCTGGTTTTATTCCATCATAATTATGCAGCTCTTATTATAGCTCATTTGTATCAATAACATGAATTAATATATTTGCTAATGAACTCCATTTCTGCATTAAATGATGTGGAAATTTCCTAAACTTTTATAAAGGACTGTGAACAATATTTTTTCAAAATTAAGCATGTTATAAATAAGCTATCATTTTATGAAAGAAATGGTAAAGCCTGAAATTGTGGATGGTTCAGAGTTCCTTCAGACTTTTAAGTCTAATGCTTTCACAGTGTGTGACAAATATTGTACACCCTGTTCTGTATAATGACTTCCAAGGAGCTTGGAATATGGAAAGAAGAAGAGGGGCTTAATCGAGTTTCCGAATGAAACAATGAGGCAAGGGAAAACATGGCCCCATAATTGTTCTTCTTGTAAAAGGATTCTTTGGTGTAAGTAGGAGGTAATACGTTCTCACAATTTTAATAAAAACGTGATGGAACATCAGTTTAAATGGAGCCTCCTCGAATTTCCTTTCTATGGCCCAGTACACTTGTAGGAGCTATGGGAGATCCATGAGTATTGATCACAAGATAAACACACTTGCATCAGAGGTTTAGTCCAACACACAGTGTCGGAGGCAGCCCTGGGGTCAGTAGCATTTGCTTCAGCCTCCGCTGCAGCTCTGGCCCCATTGAAGTTCCGAACATTGAGAATTAGCATTCTCTGTGATTATCCTCAGGGGCTCCATAGCCCTCACCAGAGGAGTCCCTCATCTCACTGCCTTCCATTTACTCACCTTTCAGGAAGGTGACCAACCAAGAAGAGCTCAAATAGTCCAGTTCGCGTGTTCTCGAGTGTGTCAGTGTCTCCCTCTCCTTGTGAATTCTGGTCCATTGAGATCTCTCTATGAAAAATGGTTTGGAAAGGAATAAGTGACCTCAGGGCCATTTGTGGGGGAAACAGACTCCGGTTCCATTTTCTAGAATCCTTCTTGTTGCCTGTGCTCTTAGTGAGGCAGGGTAGCTTTGAGGACCAGAGCACTTGTCTTCAATAAGCCTTAGCTTGAATCTGTTATTTGTGTCGTTATTGACCTTGGGAAAGTAATAATTTCCCTTAGCCTTTGTTTCCTAATCTGTCAAATGGGAATATTAGTATGTTCCTGACAGGGTTATTGTGAGGTTTAAGTGAGGTGGTGCTGATAGATCCCTAGTGCATTGCCAGGAAGCGTTAGACAGGATCATAACTTCTAGTAGATTTATAATTTTGTTTTTGGATTTATCATTTTATGACAGTGAAGTAGAGTGTTCATTTCTTGGCATCAGCCATGACTTCAGTGTGGTTGATTCCCACATTTACAGCTCTGATCCCATGTCTCCTGATCCTCATTGCTTTTGTTTTTCAGCCTAGTGCCAAACATTTCCAGATAGATATTTCCAGTAAAACTCTTATCTCCTCTTGTCTAAAAACACACTCAACCTTCCTCAGCCCTTGCCAGGCCAGTCCGTCTGATGGCCATAGTGAGGATTCACTTTTCTGTTTGCCATAAGTCTTCTCTGACATCTTGCTGGACAAAGCCCCCTGGTGGCCCCAGACTCCTTTCTTTCCATCTTATTGTTGTATATCTCACTGTACTTCTTTTCCTTTCTTGCTGCCAACACTTAGATTTGGTCCCTTAGTAATGCTTTCTTAGCTTCTACATTGTAGCCTCTGTGTCACCTCCTTGTCACTGGTCTAGGAAGAATTCTGTGAACAGTGGGTATCTACTGAATGCCAGGATAAAGAGCCAAATAAAGAAACACTGGGAGGGAGTTTCAAAGATGATTAAGATACCCTCTGACCTTGAGGGATGCTCAGCTCCTGAGGGAGACACATAGGAAAAAGGAACACCTGGCTGTGAAGTATGGGCAGAGACTGTCCGACATGTGCAAGTCAAAGGGTCAGTCGCTCAGTCCTGTCTGACTCTTTGTGACCCCATGGACTGTAGCCCGCCAGGCTCCTCTGGCCATGGGGTCTCTAGGTGAGAGTACTAGAGTGGGTAGCCATTCTCTTCTCCAGGGGCTCTTCCCAGCCCAGGGATCAAACCCAGATCTCCTGTATTGCAGGCAAGTTCTGTACCAACTGAACCACCAGGGAAGCCCCGTCTGACATGTGTCTGTATTCAGGTGGCTTCACGCTAGTGTGGGGGGGCTGCCCAGACAACACTCTTCGAGTCATCGGGATCCAGGCAGGCCTCCCACCGTGCTGTCCCTTTAGGGCTTTCTTGGCCCCTCGGTACCCTCTCCCCCATTTGGACTGTCTCCCCTCACCCCTCCAGTCCCTACACCCAGCACCTGTTCCAGGGGCTGTCTTTACTCGGCTAAGTCGGCTTTGGGAAGTCGGAGGAAGCTTCCCAAAAGGAATCAGCACCAGAGGAGGCAGGGACAGATTCTGGCTTTTGCTGCTGTCTGTTTGATTTTGCCAGTCCCCACTTGAAAAACTTAGTTAGAGTTATTGCTTTGCCTAATAAGTAAACTCCAATTTTCTTACCTTGGCGTTTAAGACCCTCAGCTATCTTGCACCAACCTACCTTTGCATTTTTATTTTTTTCCTGACTGTACTTACATTGTATTTCTAAATTCTCTATCTTGGCTGCAGATGCAAAGGCCTGCAGAGGTCAGGCATGTAAGATAAATTAAGTGAGGCTGGGAGTAAGGCGTTAGGGAGTGGGGGGGACTGTGGCCGACAGGAATTCCTTTGTTCCACTTCAGTAGAGTGGCTCTGTGGTTGCTTCAGCTGACATTTGCCACACGGGAATGCAGTCCAGTATTGCTAGATATTTAGGGGAAGATCAAGAGGTGTTTTTTTTTTTTTAATATTTATTTATTTATTTTTGTCTCTGTTGGGTCTTCGTTGCTGCACGCAGGCTTTCTCTAGCGGCGGTGAGCAGAGGCTACTCTTCCTTGCTGTGTGCGGGCTTCTCATCATAGTAGCCTTTCTTGTGGCAGAGCATGGGCTCCAGAGAACAGGCTCAGTAGTTGTGATGCATGGGTTTAGTTGCCCCATGGCATGTGGGATCTTCTCAGACCAGGAATTGAACCTGTGTCTTCTGCATTGGCAGGCAAATTCTTTACCACGGGACCACCAGGGAAGCCCTGAAAATCAAGAGATTTTTAAAGAGATAACAAAGCTGGATTTTGTTGAGACTGCTCTAGATTTTTATTGTTGTCAATTTTAATTTTGCTTCAAATTTAGAAAAATGTAGGCTAACAAAACATAGCTACAGAATAAATCTGTTCTTCTGGTTGTTCTAGACTACAACCCTTACCTAGAAGGCCAAGTTCATGCCATCTTTTCCATGACCTAGTTCCTCTACCGAGAAGGGCTTTGTCTCCCAAAATCCTGAGGAATGTTCTTGTCCTACTTTAGTTCTTTCATCTCACTTTGTATTCTTGTTAGTTGTAATTTAGGAGAAAGAACGTAGGTTTTGGAGCCAGACAGATCTGGGTTTAAATTCTGCCTCTGGCACTTACTGGCTGCTTGGCCTAGGGAAGATCCAGTTTCCTCATCTACAAAACTGAAATAGTGGAGAAGAGGGCAACAGAGGATGAGATAGTTGGATGGCATCATCAACTCAAAGGACATGAGTTTGAGCAAGCTCTGGGAGATAGTGAAGGACAGGGAGGCCTGGTGTGCTGCAGTCCATGGGGTCTCAAAGACTCATGCACGACTTAGTGACTGAACAACATCCCCATATAATTGCTGTGAAGGTTACAGTCACTTTTTGCAAAGTACCTAGAATGTAATCAAAGTGAAAGTGTTAGTTGCTCAGTTGTGTCCAACTCTTTGCCACCTCATGGACTGTAGCCCTCCAGGCTCCTCTGTCCATGGGATTTTCCAGGCAGGAATACTGGAGTGGGTTGCCATTCTCTTCTCCAGGGGATCTTTCTGACCCAGAAATTGAACCCAAGTCTCTTGCATTGCAGGTAGATTCTTTACCATCTGAGCCACTAGGGAAACCAGAATGTAATAGACCTTCATGTATTTTTTTCATTGTAATCACAAGTCTTATCTCCTTTATTAGACTCTGAGCTCCTGAAGGACAAAGACTGGGCACCCAGCACCCAGTATGTGCTTGATAAACACACATTGGTTAGTTAACAGGATTCATCAAGTGTGACAATTCCTGTCTGCTTATTAGTAACATGAAGCCTTATCTCAAGTGGTGTTTTACTGACTCTCAGCTAAGACTTTTGGGAAATAAAAGGGCAAGATGATGTGATGTTTTGATTGCCGATCCTGACCTTATGTGTCTGTCTTGCCAGGTTACGATGTTGCAGGGCCTGTTGCGATCGGGCTCACCCACTGGAAAAACCCCTACGCACAAGGCAGACCCACCCTCCCGTCAGAGCTGCCTCTCTTCATCTCCAAAGATGCAGGCGTCCCAGTGTATCACCGCTCCCTCGCGCGCAGGACTGAGCTGGCCACGCCTCTGTCTTGCCCAGCCTCACTGTCCATCACTCCAGTGCCTTCGTATAGCAGCAGCAGCCAGGAGACCCTGAGCCAGGACACTGCAGGTAACAGCGTTGGCTTCCTGTTAGAGACTCAGGACACAGTGTGTCTAAAGACTCCTCATGCGTCTGCCTACTGAATGGATTGCGTCCGTATTTCTGCTTGTGTGATGCTATGGACCCCAACAGTTCTCCCGTATTTGCTGGCCTTTAAATAGCTTGGGTGTATCAGAAATAAGGTCAGATGTGTTCAGAAATATTTGACCTGAGCATTAGTTCTGTTTGGTGTGATGTCATCTAGAAATCAACTCTGAATCAGAATTCCAGGTTTTTCTGTAGGACTTGTTGTTTGTTTAATTTCTACTCTCTAAGTAGTGATAAGACATCAAAAAGTTTTGAATACAGTCAAGCTGGTAGTCAGTTACTATCAACACGTGATGCTCCACCAGTTTGATCTATGTCAGGGGTCTGCCCATCACTGCCAGTGGGCCAAATCTTGGCTGCCACTTGTTCTTTTTCAGCCCAAGAACTAAAAATAGTTTCTATTTTAAATGGTTGGTAGCTTAGTCTGTTCAGGCTGCTATAACATAAGACCACAGATCAGGTAGTTCATAAAAAAGCAAATTTATTTTTCACAGTCTGGGGGCTGGAGGTTTGAGATCAGGATGCCAGCATAGTTGGGTGAGGACCCTTTTTTGGGTCACAGACCTCTCGTAGTGTCCTTACATGACAGAAAGGGTGAGGGATCTCTGTGGGGTCTTTTTTGTAAGAATGCTAATCCCAGTCACGATGGCTCTACCTTCATGACCTAAGCACCTCCCAAGGTCCCTACCTCCTAATACCATCATATTAGGCATTAGGATTTCAAATGTGTACATTTTGGAGGGACACAAACATTCATACCATACTGTTGGAAAAAATTAAAAGGGTGATAATCTTTGAGACATGTGAAATTCAGATTTCAGTGTTCATATATAAAGTTTTATTGGGACACAACCACTTATGTATTTGTCTGTGGTTGCTTTCAGGTGACGAATGGCAGACTTGAGTAACTGTGACAGAGATGGAATGGCCTGCAAAGCCTAAAATATTTGCTGTTTGGCTCTTTGCAAAAAATGTTGACCACTGATCTGTATGATCTTTGGGGCTCATGACTTACACAGTCAGGGCAAGAAGAATATTCACAGCATCTTGCTTTGAAATTTATTGCTTCCATTATACTTTGAGTTGTAGAAAGCTTTACTTAGGCAAGAATGGCCAGTTAATTAAACATTTCTAGAGTCTTGAGTTGGAGGTTTAAAATATGCAAAATCTATCCTGCCACTATTTTTTTCCCGTACAGATACAACACTTAGAGATAATGGTTTAGGCAGAGAAACTCAATGCATAATTTCTGTTCTGGAGATAAATTTTTGAAGGTTGACACTCAACATTTCACAATGACACTCAACAAATTCACAGATGCTGCCACCTAGAGGTGAGACACTGATGGTGCAGAATTTCCAGATGATCAAGAGCAGTCTCTAAACAGTGGATTGCAGACTTCACTAAATGTTCAGAGTCCCCAACTGCTTAGAAATGAAGATGCCTGGGCTCTATCCAGGGGATGCTGTGGGCATGGCACCGAGCAAGCTTCAGTGTCTGCTTCCTGCAGGCTGCTCCCTCCTGGGAGTTTTATTCCTGAGTTTCCCACACACCCCTTTGGCTGTCACAAGCGGGACACACAAGAGTCTTCGGTTAAGTGGCTGGGTGATGTTGCAGACTGCTGGGGGATATTCGCATACCACTAGCTCCGCAAACCTGAGCATCGCTCTGGTTGTCCTGATCGAAGGTCAGCTGGAGAGCAGAGAAATCGTGATCTGAAGTGTGAACATTCTCCGTATTTATGTTTGAAATCTCCTGCGCTTTGATTTATCACGATTGAAAACTGACTCTGCCTGCTTTAAAAAGTTGAGTAAAATCAGAAGTTAAGAAAAGTGCTGCTTTTGGCCTGGGTAGCTGCGAGGTTATGGCATTTCGTGGCAAAGAGGAATGTGAAATGGCAGCTGCCAGATTAACATTTTATCACGTTTCCCTTTGAGTTGACTTTTCATTTTCTTTTTCCATAGAGCCTCACAGTCTGATTTTTGGAGGAGGTTTCTATTTTTAACTTGTAGGTTTTCAGAAACAAATGAAAAGCCCGTATTTCTCTTCAATCCTAGGAACTTCCTGTTAGCAATAAAATGTTGAATTTTTACAAGCAACTGGTTTTTAGTAATAATAATTTGCGTATTTATAAAGTAAGCCTGACACTTAATGATACATTAAACAAGCAGGTAGTATTTTATAATAGAGTATTATAGCTCCTGGTGTAACTTCTGTGAGTCTAAATTATGTTTATCTTTTGGTTAATTATTGCATTTGTTGATTTCTTACAACAGTTTATTGATTTTAATTGCATTTTTTTGGTGTGAAAGCTTCCAGTTTCATTTTTCCTTCTTGGTTTCTTTTTTCTTTTTGCTGCATCTTGCAGCGTGTTGGATCTTAGTTCCCCGACCAGGGATTGAATCCATACCCTCTGCATTGGAAGTACAGAGTCTTAACCACTGGACCACCAAGGAAGTCTCTCCTTCCTGTTTTTAATAATAAAGTTAATTTATATAAACATATATACAGACAGACACACACATATATATTTGATTCTGTTGCTAGTTTGAAGGAAACTCTGAGCTAAGATAAGTCACTTTAGCTCTAGGAGAGTGTCCTACAGTTTCCAGACGGAGTCTCCTGCTCTGTTTAATGGCGCCACAGTCCATCCAGACCCCAGCACCCCAGCAAAAACTGGGTTTTTTCATGCTTTAACCCTCTGCTGCCGTCAGCCTCCACACCCAGCTGACCAGCATGTTCACTGTCTACTCTAGAGATGTCTCTGATCCAGAGCATCCTCTCCATCCCCATTGCATTATCTCACTCCAGCTCTCATGATCTCTACTAGAGGAGCCTCCCCATTCTTAATTCTTCTATGTCCTTGGGGCTAGCTTTTCCAAATTCATCTCTTCCTCTGTTTTCCACTCTTTCTCCCTCTCTCCATTCCTCTCCCACTTGAAAATCTCTGTTGAGAGAAAGAATGGAGAGAGAGAATGTTTTTAAAAAGATAATCACTGAGCGTTTCCCAGAATTGTTGAGAGACGGAAATATTTTGATTCAAGAAACACAGTAATGCCGAGCAGAATAAGTAAAAATAAATCTGCATATAAACATATTGTGGTGAGTCAGCAAAAGACAAAGAGAAAAATCTTAGTAATCTGAGGGAAGAAGCAGATTTACCACAATTGAGAAACAATTAAGGAGGAAGCCTTTCCAATGATAATGATAGCGGCCAGAAGACAGTGAATCAATAACTTCAAAGTGCTGAAAGAGGTAATGGTCAGTTCAGAATTCTGAATCCAGCTAAGTGATCACTGAAGCGGGGGGTCAGCATTAGAACATTTTTGGAAAAAGACTGGGAAAGTGTACCCAAAGCACAGCTACTGAAGAATGACTGTAAAGCCTATTTAATTTTTTTTTAATATTTTTATTTTAAAAAATATTTATTTATTTGACTGTGCCAGGTCTTTAGTGTGGGATTTTAACTTTTAGTTGCAGCATGTGGAATCTAGTTCCCTTAACAGGGATTGAACTGGGGCCCCCTGCACTGGGAGTGCAGAATCTTAGCCCTTGGACCACCAGGGAAGTCCCCTGAAGAGCCCATTTTAGAAAAGAAGGAATTTGAGCCTAGAAGAAAAGCTAAGATGAAAGAAATAAAGAGAGGAAGAAATACATGTTTAATTAGAAAGATCCCTCTAGAAGAATGGTTTTCAACCAGGGATAATTTTATTTCTTGGGTACATTTGGCAATGTCTAGAGGTATTTTTGGTTGACACAGTGGGGCAGAAGGTATTATGAACATCTACTGATGCTGAAGCTGAAACTCCAATACTTTGGCCACCTGATGTGAAGAACTGACTCATTTGAAAAGAGCCTGATGCTGGGAAAGATTGAAGGTGGGAGGAGAAGGGGAAGACAGAGGATGAGATGGTTGGATGGTGTCACTGACTCAATGGACATGAGTTTGAGCAAGCTTTGGGAGTTGGTGATGGACAGGGAAGTCTGGCGTGCTGCAGTCCACGGGGCTGCAAAGAGTTGGACACGACTGAGTGACTGTACTGAACTGAATGGGTAGAGGTCAGGAATGCGGCTAACCATCTGCAGTGTATGTGACATGGTCCCGTGTTCATCATTAATTCTTAACACTGCCTCTTTCCTTTGCGTTTCTCTTCTTATATGTTGTACCTTAACCTTGCAGTAGGCCCGCACCTTTATGGCATTTCCAGGACTGTGATAAACTATGGCCTTCACACTTTGGTTTTCCTTTTTCTTTGTTTCTTTGTGTCCTTTGACTCTTCCTAAATTGTATCTCATTCTGCATATAGGTCTTTTCTTGTTCACTTATACCAATTTCTCAACCTTGGCACTATTGACATTTTGGGTTGAGTAATTCTTTGTTATGGGGGCTGTCTTGTGCATTGTAGACATTTAGCAGCATCTCTGGTTTCTACCTGATGGATGCCAATTGTGACAACCAGAAATATCTCCAGACAATGCCAAATGTCTTCTTGATTCTAAAATTGCCCCTAGTGGAGAAAGTGAAAGTGAAAGTCGCTTGGTTGTGTCCAACTCTTTGCGATTGCATGGGCTATACAGTCCATGGAATTCTCCAAAATACTAGAGTGGGTAGCCTTTCCCTTCTCCATGGGATCTTCCCAACCCAGGGATTGAACCCAGGTCTCCTGCATTGCAGGCAGATTCTTTATCAACTGAGCTATGAGGGAAGCCCCTAGTTGAGAAACACTGATCTATACTAATTAAGTCCAGTGCAGTTCTCTGGACTTCTGCTTAATGGGAATAATATAATCTAATCATTGAGGGTGGGGTTCATGACTTGTAATGAGTTTTACCCTATATTTAGGGCTTCCCTTGTGGCTCAGCTGGTAAAGAATCATCCTGCAATGTGGGAGACCTAGGTTTGATGCCTGGGTTGGGAAGATTCCCTGGAGAAGGGAAAGGCTATCCACTCCAGTATTCTGCCTGGAGAATTCCATGGACTGTACAGTCCATGGGGTCACAAAGAGTCCGATATGACTGAGCGACTTTCACTTCACCGTATATTTAACATGAGCCTTTTGCAACCTGTGCCCTAATCAAAAACATGGAGAGAATCTCTTTCCAAAGAGGGAGGTTTTCCCCTTGAGAATACAGGTTAACACATTTGATATTTGACCCTCAGCCCCCAGGATACAGTCATCTGAAATTGTGTCTAAGTCAGAGCTCCTCCATTTGTGTTCAAGACCAGTGGTAATTCCCCTGCATCTACATACACAGGATGAGCAAGAACTCATCCCTTTTGTATTATACCTTCCACCCCAGTCTCCTGGGGCTGTGTCTCACAGCCTTCATATGCCGTCTCTTGGTAGAGCTGGGTTTTAGAAAGTGATCGTAAATCCAAACATTTCTCATGGATTTTTTTTCATTTATTTTTATTAGTTGGAGGCTAATTACTTTACAGTATTGTAGTGGTTTTTGCCATACATTGACATGAATCAGCCATGGATTTACATGTGTTCCCCATCCCGATCCCCCCTCCCACCTCCCTCTCCATCCCATCCCTCTGGGTCTTCCCAGTGCACCAGCCCTGAGCACTTGTCTCATGCATCCAACCTGGGCTGGTAATCTGTTTCACACTTGATAATATACTTGTTTCAATGCTCTTCTCTCAGATCATCCCACCCTCACCTTCTCCTACAGAGTCCAAAAGTCTGTTCTATACATCTATGTCTCTTTTTCTGTTTTGCATATAGGGTTATCATTACCATCTTTTTAAATTCCATATATACGCATTAGTATACTGTATTGGTCTTTATCTTTCTGGCTTACTTCACTCTGTATAATGGGCTCCAGTTTCATCCATCTCATTAGAACTGATTCAAATGTATTCTTTTTAATGGCTGAGTAATATTTCATGGTGTATATGTACCACAGCTTCCTTATCCATTCATCTGCTGATGGGCATCTAGGTTGCTTCCATGTCCTGGCTATTATAAACAGTGCTGCGATGAACATTGGGGTGCACGTGTCTCTTTCAGATCTGGTTTCCTCAGTGTGTATGCCCAGAAGTGGGATTGCTGGGTCATATGGCAGTTCTATTTCCAGTTTTTTAAGAAATCTCCACACTGTTCTCCATAGTGGCTGTACTAGTTTGCATTCCCACCAACAGTGTAAGAGGGTTCCCTTTTCTCCACACCCTCTCCAGCATTTATTGCTTGTAGACTTTTGGATAGCAGCCATCCTGACTGGCGTGTAATGGTACCTCATTGAGGTTTTGATTTGCATTTCTCTGATAATGCGTGATGTTGAGCATCTTTTCATGTGTTTGTTAGCCATCTGTATGTCTTCTCTGGAGAAATGTCTGTTTAGTTCTTTGGCCCATTTTTTGATTGGGTCATTTATTTTTCTGAAATTGAGCTGCAGGAGTTGCTTGTATAGTTTTGAGATTAATCCTTTGTCTATTGCTTCCTTTGCTATTATTTTCTCCCATTCTGAAGACTGTCTTTTCACCTTGCTTATAGTTTCCTTTGTTGTGCAAAATGAAAGGGAAGGAAGCTGTGAAGTGACTGTCCTCTGCTCCTGATCAATACTCATTTCCCAAGAGTCTGTCTTGTCATTGGGATGGAAGATGTTCACTTAATCTTTCCTAGCAATCTCATATAGGGTGTACTAGTGCTTCTATTTGTGCAAACACTGAAAACTGTGCTATGAATTTGCTTGAGGTATAGAGTACCTGAGGAGAGGTACCCACTTAACAGCACAAATTCAGTTTACTTCAACAAATTGTGATGAGATATACTCAGAGTTGATGCCAAAAGAAATAGGGGAGAATTACATTTCAGAGCTAGGGTGCCACAAAAAGTGACCCTGCAACTTGAGTCACTGATGTGACCAGGAGATGAAAATAATCTGATCCAACTGGGATACTGGTGTGCTGCCTTTTAGAGATGCCCAGAGATGCTCATGGACCTGCCCCTGTTTGCATACTATGGGCCCAGCTAGTCTTAAAGCCCAAATTCCTGCTTCAGTGTTAGCTCAGCTGAATTCATGGTACAGCATAATGGGAAGGACAGCCACCCTCTCCAAAAAGCCAGGGCAACATAAATTAGACGTAGTTTCTAAATCATGATACCTATAGTGGGCTTCTTACAGACAACACATAGTTGGAGCTTGTGCTTTTATCCATTCTTTGGATCTGTCTTTTAACTGATATAGTTTAACCATTCACATTTAAAGTGATTATTGATAGAGCTGGGTAAATATCTACCACGTTTGTAACTGGTTTCTATTCATTGCATTTGTTTACTGTTTCTTCTTTCCTCTCTTGTTTTAATTGAACATTTTATATGATATTTAAAATGGAATGGACCCTATATGCGAGACAGCAAAAGAGACACAGATGTAAAGAACAGACTTATGGACTCTGTGGGAGAAGGCGAGGGTGGGATGATTTGAGAGAATAGCATTGAAACATGTATATTACCATATGTGAAACAGATCGCAAGTCTAGGTTCGATGCATGAGACAGGACACTCAGGGCCGGTGCACTGGGATGACCCTGAGGGATGGGATGGGGAGGGAGGTGGGAGGGGGGTTCAGGATGGGAACACATGTACACCCGTGGCTGATTCATGTCAATGTATGGCAAAAACCACTACAATACTGTAAAGTAATTAGCCTCCAATTAAAATAAATAAATAAAACAAAACAATAAAAAAATGGAATGGGTACCTACCCCCTTATTTCTCTGCCTTTAAAACATTTTCCTTTTGTCAAAACGTCCCTGAAGGGGTAATTCAACTTTAATTGTATGTGATGGAATGTTTCCTAGTAAAGTTTATATGGAATGTAGTGGGTATGGTTAACCTGCTAATGTTGGGAAGTTGTAATAAGTGAAACCACTTGTCCTGGCTTTCTGGAAGGTGATCTGTGGTTTTCTAGAATATTGGCTGGGTAGAAGATGTCACAGTAGAAGGGCAGGCATTTGAGTAGAGGTTGTTCAGATGAGGAACCGGTATTCCAAACAGTGGGCAGTGCATGGAGACTGATCTCAGAGCAATTAGGGGTTGTGTGTCCTCACAGTCAAGCTTGAGCACTGAATGCGTTATATATAGAGATGTTGTTATAGGGGGTCATTGGGTTCTCTGGGGCTATTACTTTGGTGGTTCAACTTTTTTTGGCATTCCATGCGTTAATTGACATTTGGGAGCAGACCGAGAATCTTAACCACCATGTATATGCCACATCTCTGAGAAAACCTGAGGTTAGTTGGGGACTGCCTGCATTTTAGAACTAAGAGGATGGTTGGGAATGTTTATTTGACACGAGAACTGGCTGAGAGAAATTAATCACCGAGCTTTCTTCAAGTTTCCTAATTTCCTCTTGTTCTCTTAAGTTTGGCTGTATCGTTCTTTTTAGAATTCAAGACCATGTGCTGCCATTTAACTTCTGACTCTAGCACAATCCCGCTAATCCCTTCTCCAGGTGTAGTGGTTATTTAGTTTTAGAAGATTGAAAGCGTCAGAATCAGGGAATGATTAATGGCACATGAGGATAAAGTCAATTAAATGATGCAGCTATGAAGATTCTGGAGGATTTCTGATATATGAAACTGAAAAACCTGATTTAAAACTGTATTAAATCTGATTTGCAAAGGATGATATATTTTAGAATCAAAAGGCATTAAAATGCTCCAATAAACTCATCCATTCATCCAGTCATCTAGATTCTTGCTACCTGACGTGTGGTCCTCTAGAGATAAGGCAGCTTGAACTGGGATTAAGCAATATAATCCAAAAGGGGCACGTCTGAGGGATAGTTTGGTGGTAGCTTCAGCACATCTTGGTGATTAATAGATGTGGTACGTGAGTGAGTGGATATTGTATGTGCTTCCAGATAAGTTGAAATATATTACTGAAACTTTATTGTTTAGGTGAGTTCTGTCAAACTTTAATGTGAATACAGATCACTTGGAGATTTTAAACTGAAGATTCTCATTCAGTAGGTGGGGGTTGAGGGTGACATTCTGCTTTTCTGACAGGCTCCTGTATGACTGTTGCGGAGCTTGTAATTTAGTGTGAGATGCAGATAACAATATCACACCCAAAAATGTGTAGTGTAGTATAGTGATGAGCAGGCAGGTGCTGTGAAGGAAAGGGGTCTTTTTAAAGATCCTTGGAAATCTTGTTTTTATCAAACATGCCTGTGAGTTCCCAGAACAGCACTCCATAAAGACATTTGCTTTACCACCGGTTGTAAGTGGGAGGTCTGCTTATACCACGTTTAGGGAAAAGGATTGACCAGTGTGGTATGTGTTCTAACTTTTTTGTATACATGGTTTAGATACCAAAAAACCCAACAACCACAGTACTGCTTGAGGGGGGGAATTAGTTAGCTTGATTTGGGTTCCCTGGGAAATAGGTTCTGAGCCAGAGATGGGCATGTAAGAAGTTTATTGGGGAGAACCCTTGGGATCAATGTGTATGAGTGTATTTGTGGATGTGGGCGGTGAGGATGAAGTGGGAACAGAGCAGGGTTGGGTAGAGAGGGAGTTTGGACTGTGATGATATACACAGGTTTCAACGCATCATATAGGGTGATCTGGAGCGGGAGGGCCTTCAAAATTGTCTCACAGTGGGGCTTTTGCACCTCTCATCACTGCCTGGAGGCAACCTGCTACAGGAAAGGGGTGTGACCTTAGAAATTCTCTTGGAGGGTAAGGCCACAAAGACAGAAAGTCAGCTGAAAGTGCTCACTACAGCCTCTCCTATATCAGCTGATTGAAATGAAGGGACTAAGAAGTTATCAAGGGGGAAAGGCAAGCTGGCCACACGGTGGATTTCTGGAGCCACGGGTATGGCCAGTCCGCTGGCGGGGGTGGGGGGAGGGGATGACTGTGCCGCTTGTTTGTTTCACTGAGTCCGGAGTTGAAGTAGGTTGGGGTTTTTGAGATGTGGTTCATCAGAGTTCATCCAGTGGGTTTTTGGACAGCAACTGACTTGCAAATTGTTTTGAAAGTCGGGAATGCATAGAGGATCTACGCTTTGAATTCTGTGGTCGGGGAGGTGGTGATGCATGGGGCAGATTTTCTGAGCGCCCAGATTCAGGCTCACCTTGTAATATTTCCCTCCAGCAAAGGGGCACCTTCTGACGACTGTGTGCCTGGTTAGGAAGGTAGGGGTTTGGAAGTTTTCTACGGCGGCTTCTTTTCAGCAAAATAAGAACACAGCTGGTTTATGGTCGTAACTGGAGAATGGGCGAGTTCCTTCGCTTTTATCATCCGAGGTGGTGTCCATTTATTCAACAGCTGTTTCCTGCGTGGCTAGTACTGAGTGGGCCAAGCACTGCATTAGGACACAGGGCTCCTTTCTTTTTGGAATGACGGGGGAGCAAGCTAGTTGATTAAACAGATATTAAATAATCACAAATAAGAAAATCTGATTAGCTCAGTGAAGGGGGAAGACACAATTAGGGATTCCGCGTGGGCGCTGCTGGCGGGAGATGCGCAGTCACTGACTGGGGTGCGTGGGCTGGGCCCCGCGGGGGCAGGGCGGGACGAGCTGCGGGCTCCAAGGAGGCGGTGTCTGCGGCTGCCGGGAGGAGCTAGCGCCGAGGCGCCCGGAGCCCGAGGACCCCGCGGAGCCCCGGAGCCCGAAAGGCGCAGGCGCGCGCAGGTAACGCGGAGGCGGAGCTGGGGCCCCAGGGCCGCGCGCTGCAAGGGCCGCGCGGTGGGATCCAGGCTCCAGCCGCGGGCTCGGCACCAATTCGCCGGAGCAAACAAAACCGAAACACAGTCAGAGGGTATAAGAAGTGGGGTTTATTAAGTTTTGGAAACAGGTAAAGACTCAGAGTGACAGCAGACTGAGAGATCTCAAGGACGTATTGGAGCTGGTGAAGTTATAGTGAGAATGTGGGCAGCCAGGAGACTGAAGACCTGGCTTCCCCTCCCAGCTCAGGCACGCAGCACGGTACCCTCACCCAAAGGACTTAACTTCTTTAAGCTTAGATTGCGTCATCTGGAAAATGATACTCAAATGAGATCAAATAGACGAAAAGTTTGCTAATCCTAAAATGTGAGGATTTTAGGAAAGTGGCTCTTCCTATTAGCTACTCTGGCCCACTGATTCCTTCTCTCCTTCCTTACCTGGCTCCTCCGATTTCTGGGTTGGGCTTGGATACTGTGTTTAGTGAGTTGTAAAATGCTATTCCACTGCTTTATCTTAGCTTGTGGCTTTCAACTTGTTTTTGCAGTGTGTGTGTGTTTTACCATTACCCAGAGTAACATTTTCATATTGTGATCTACTACCTCGACTATTTTTTCTTCTTCCTTCTCTTTCACATCTGAACAAATGTTTCAGGACATAACACTTATTCTCATGTGTTATGTACTCTGATCTGCATTCTTTTTTCCCCAGAAGTGGGTAGTGGTCCCTTAAATTGATGCCATTGCCTACCAATGATTGCAACTTATAATTTGAATGGCATTGATCTATATAAGATAGTAGTACCTCAGATCCTCTGAAACTGTAGTAAGGTGACAGGAGTAATTTTTTTTTGCTGGTGCGTGTGAGGTCTGTTGTACAAGGATTTTTGGACCGGGGTTCACTACTGGTGGCTGAAACCATGAGAAAGGGGGACTGCTGTAGTGTTAACTGTGGTCACCTTGTACCTCCCCAGGATTTATTTTTTATAACTGGAAGTTGGTATCTTTTGACCATCTTTGTCCATTTGCCCCACCCTCTGCCTCTGGCAACCACCAATCTATTCTGTTTCTATAAATTCATTTTAATTCATTAAAAAAATTCTGCAGGTAAGTGAGTTCATATAGTATATTTTATCTCACTTAATAATTCCCTCAAGGTCCATCCATGTTGCAAATGATAGGATCCTTCTTTCTAATGACTGAATAATATTCTGTTTTACATGCATGCTACATCTTTATCCATCCATCTATTGATGGACTCTTCGTTGTTTTCATATCTTGGCTATTGTGAATAATGCTGCAGTGAACTTGGGAGTACAGGTATCTTTTGGAAGGAGTCTTTCTATTTTCCTTGGGTAAATACCTGGAAGTAGAATAGCTGGATTGTTTGGTAATTTAATTTTTTAACTTTTGAGGAATCTCCATACTGTTCTCTGTAGTGGCTGCACCAACTTACATTCTGATCAGCAGTGTATGAGGGTTTGCTTTTTTCCACACCCTCGCCAATACTTGTTACTGCTTGTCTTTTTGGTGTTGCCTCACACATGTTAGAATGTCTGTCTCATTGTGGTTTTGACTTGCATTTCCCTGACTAGTAATATTGACCACCTTCTCATGAACCTGTTGACCATTTGTATGTTGTCCTTGGGAAAATGTCTATTCAGTTCCTCTGCCTACCTTTTTAATCATATTTTTTTCTTTTGAGTTGTATGAGCTCTTTTAATATTTTGAATATTACTCCCTTCCTGGGTATATCATTTGCAAATATTTTCTCCCATTCAGGACCTTACCTTTTTATGTAATTGATGGTTTCCTTTGTTGTGCAGTAACGTTATAGTTCATTATAATCTTTTTTTTTTTTTTGGCTTCTGATGTCAGATCCAAAAAAGTCATCGTCAGGGAACCCTTCTCTGTTCAAGAAGTTTATGGTTTGTATTATTATTCTTCAATTTGAATATAATATAGGCTGCTACAGAAAATGCTTTTGTGTTATTTTCCTCATTTAATTTTAGGGCCAAGATTTCAATATTTTGTGTCCTAAACTAACATTTTGCTGCCTTCCTATATAAAAAGCATAGTGAAGATTCAGGATGAAACTATAGGTGTCACTTTAATTTGTGTACAATACATATTATTATTTTATGATGTGATTTGATGATGGAATGAGCATTGACCAGAAAGCCCAAGACTTAGCAAGAGACAGGAGAACAAGAATTTATATGATGACTCTTCTCCCTTCCCCCACCTTCAATAGTTGAGCTTTAAGAAAACATCTACCTCATATCTAGAGGAAAAAATTGCTATATAGATCAGTTGTACTAAGAAGTACTTTTATTGTTTGGCTGAAATACAAGAATAGCCAGAAAAATCTTAAGTTTTCAGTATGCTCTAATCACTTATTTGCTATGCATCTTTTAAAATAGAGCAGGGATAAGATTGCCTACATCATATGTTTTTGTAAGAATTCAGAGTGAATCAACTTAAAGTCCTTAGAATAGGGCTGCACATAATTACTATTTTCATGATCATAAATCCAAGTTATGCACGTCCTTAATTCATCCAAAATATACTGAACACTGCCTGTGCTTGCCATTGTGCAAAATGGTGTGGATGTAGAAATGAAAAGTAGGGTTCTTGCCTCTTTGGAGCTTCCAGCAGAGAAAATAATTTCACACGTGGTTAGAATTCACTAGAATTCACTCATCTCATCACTTTCTTCCTTCACACCCCTCACTGGGTCTCTGTCTGCCCTTTATAATAGTGGATCCTGTCCCATTGGCCTCTTCAGGGACTTTATCAGCTTCTTTCCAACTAGTGTCTACATTCACTCAAGTCCTAAATCCTATAAACTAAGACAAACCCCAATTCTCTATAACAAAAGTGAACAAACCAAAAATACCAACAAAACAAGCAAAACCCAACTCCTAACTCTAGAGTGCCCTCTAGCTACTACCGCTTCTCCTCCAAACTCCAGAGACAAGCCTGAGTTCATTCTCTTTTCACCCCTTTCTTCCTTTTACTCTTCATCTGTCATCTCCACCCACCCCTGCATGGGATGCATCAATCATCAGTGACCTCCTAATTGCCAAACCTAGTAAATATTTTCCCATCCTAATCCTCTCCCTCTCAGTGGGGATTGTTCAGCTCTTGGGAGATCTCCATGGAACCCTTCAAGCCTTGGGTTCTATTCCATGTCTGTTCTCCTTCACTGGACCTTCTCAATATCCCTTAAATATCAGTGTAACCACAGAGTCTGCCCTTTTACTCCATCTGCCCTTCCTGGTTTGAGCCTGGTTTGTTGATCTGTATTCTGTATTGTAGGCTCAAATCTCCCACCTGACCTTTTCTGACTTTTTTAGAAATATTCATATAGATGTCTCATAGGTACCCCAACTTGGCTTAGCCAAAATCCCCCCCATTTTATTCCAAATTCACCTTTTCCTTCTGTATTTCCTGTCTTGGTGAATGTACCCAGTTGTACAAGCCGAAACCCTAGAATAATCCTAGACTTTTCTCTTCTGCTCCTCATGTCCCTGCAGTAAGCCATGTTGAATCTGTCCCTGTTCACTCTCCCTGTCTTGATTCACACCTTGTCACTTTTGCCTGGATACTTCCCTCGAGCATCTCCAAACTCTTTTCTTGATCCTATCAATGATGATATTCTTTTTGCCCTTTTCTACCTCTTATCCAACTACTTTGATCAGTATATCCATTCTGCACTCTCTCAAGGACTAAGCTTTGAATGTAAGTGGAGCTCAGTTGCTTCATTGGTGTCCAACGCTTTGCGACCCCTGTGGACCATCGCCCTGAGGCTCCTCTGTTCATGGGATTATCCAGGCAAGAATACTGGAGTGGGTCGCCATTTCCTACTGCAGGGGTCTTCCCGACCCAGAGATCGAATCTGCGTCTCTTGTGTCTCCTGCATGGCAGGTGGATTCTTTACCACTAGTGCCACCTTCAATACAAAGGAAAATCATATCAACACTCAAAGCTCCCCTTAAAAAGAGAAGGCCAGAAAGTATTGGGAACATTACATCATGCCTGAAAACGTCCTGAGTGAGACCCTTTGGACCAGAGGTTGGCCGTGGAGGGCCTTGCAGTGAGCTCTTCCTCCTTTAGCCTGGACTTCATCTGCCTGGAAGTGCTCTGACCCAGGATGCTCTTCATGGAGAGACTCTGGCCCCACAGTCGCCTGCGCTTGGTCCTGGCTCATTCAGGAAGAGAGCAGGGCTGACCTTGAACTGTGCTTGGATGTGAGTTGTTAGCACAGATGGTGGCCTCAGTGTGTGATGCTTGCCACGTGACTGGTGTTGGAGAGCAGACGGACGCCTTCTTTCTGCACCAGCTCACATGTGAATCCTCCTCAGAGGCACACAGTATAAGTGGAGTGAGGCGGTCTGGAGCAGGCGAGGCGAGGAGTCAGGGGACGGCATTCTGTCCTCTCTGGCGAGAGCGGCTGGCTCAGTGTCCTAAGGCCAGGTCTGGAACTTGGCTTCCCACAGGAGATGTGTGACTCTCCCCAAGTTTGATTTAGTAATGATAGCTACCACTTGCATGCTTCTAAACAGTTCACAATGTTTTAACTTTTGTTGTCTCACTTGATGTTCATGCTGACCCTGTAAAGCAGTGTATTGGTTTCCCAGGATTGCTGCAACAAGTAGCCACAAACTTAAGTGGCATAAAACGACAGACATTTATTCTCCCTCAATTCTGGAGGCCGGAAGTTTGAAATCAAGGTGGCAGCAGGACTCGCTTCCCTCTGAAAGCTCTGGGGAGCGATCTTTCCCTTGCTCTTCCAGGTGTGTGTGTCCTTTTCGTAAGGACAGTCACTGGATTCAGGGCCCGTTTTACTCGAGGATGATCTCATCTCAGGATCCTTCCCTTAGTTACACTGGTAAAGACCCTGATTTCAAATAAGTTCAGATGCTGAGGTCTTAGGTGGGTATATATTTTAGAGAGTACTGTTCAGCCCACTATGGATAAGTGTTAGTAAACTCATTTGAGGCTGTAGAAGAGCATGTTTTGCACAGATACATTGGAGCATGGACTCAAACTCAAGTCTTTGGACATCAAATACCATATCTTCTTACTGGGTCATGTTAGCCCCCACTCTCTCAGTATGTGGGTCTTTGTGTGGTGGGAGCATCGCTTTCCTTCCGTGTGTTAAGCACCACAGTCTTGGGAAATGCGTGTATCCTAGTTAAATCAAGCAGACCAAACTGGAGCTTTCTTACTATGGCTGAGACTGGAATTAGGGGAGAATGAGTTGGTGGACTCTTGGCTCGGTCATTTCTCCCTGCTTTTTCCGTTTCTTCCCTACATCTTCAGGAGGGGCTGGGCAAAAGCATCGCTGCTGCAGCTGTGTGGCCAGTGTGGCTGAGCTGACTTGGCCAGGCGACCCCTCCAACATGCTGTTTCTTTCCTTCCCTGGACAAGAGGCACCTGTACTCCACACCTGAAGCTTTTAGAGACAAAAAGGGAGGAAGAAAGGAGAGAAGCATTGGAAGAGAAGCAGGAACATGCCTACTTAAACTTACTCTAAAAGTTCTTTGCCAGAAAGATCCTTAGGGCCTTTATTAAGGCCTTCTGGCCTCTTAAAGCCAAGCCCACCTTTGCCATATGCTGCATCCTCCTCTTCTTTTCCTTTCGGTCTCCTATCTGTATTTTCCCCTCACTCTACCCAAAACTTCAGTTTCTCCAGCACAGGGGTCTTCAGTGGTGTGGGAAGAAAGCCATCTGTCCAGAGGGTTTGCTTTCAGTCCCAGGCCCACGTCTGTCCTTGGGCCGATTCCTGCCGGTCCTTAGCATCAGGGTCCCAAGGACCACCTCCAGGTACCCTGATTCCCTGGGAGAGTTTGAAGGAGTCAGCACATAGTCATAATCACAGCTAAGACAAAACAATACCAGCAAATGGAAAAGTTAGGTGGGACAAAGTGAAAGTGAAAGTTGCTGAGTCATATCCGATTCTTTGCGACCCCATGGAGTATACGTGGAATTCTCCAGGCCAGAATACTGGAGTGGGTAGCCTTTCCCTCTCCAGGGGATCTTCCCAACCCAGGGGCTGAACCCAGGTCTCCTGCACTGCAGGTGGTTTCTTTACCAGCTGAGCCAAAAGGGAAGCCCAAGAATACTGGAGTGGGTGGCCTATCCCTTCTCCAGGGGGTCTTCCCGACCCAGGAATTGAACTGGGGTCTCCTGCATTGCCCGTGGATTCTTTACCAACTGATCTATGAGACAAAGTCCAGAGGACACCAAGCTCAAGTTTCCAAGGTTTTTTCCCAGTGGAGTTGCGCAGGATGTAGTTAATTCCTCCAACACCAAATTGTGACAACTTGCATCAAGTGTTGTCTACCAGGGGAGCTCCTTAAAGACTTGGTCCCTAGGGGGTTTTTGGTCACATGAGTACCCTCTGCCTCGCATGTCTCAAAATCCCCGACTCCCAGAAGGAAAGCAGGTGTTCATCATAACCGGCATTGCTTGTACAAATCCAGGCACTGTGAGCCGTTCTATTGGAGAATGGAGAGAACTGTCCTGAAGTCCAGGTTCTCAGATGCCAGCCAAGGGCCAACAAGCATTTCTAAAGAAACAGTCTCAGGCCTGCAACATTAATTCTTTTCTGCAAAATCCAAGTCGTCTTCTCCAGGTTTGAAATTTTCAACTGCTGGCAGTTTCTCCCTCCTGTCTCTAACGTGGACCCTCTTTCTTAGCATCCCGGGCTTGCTTTCCAGGGCTCACAGTGGAAGAAGAAAGATTCTTCCCTATTCCTCCTTGTTGTGCCTTCACTGAGCACATAGAGGCATCATTGTTAATCATTAGGGGGAAAAGGGTATAACGAAAGCAGTAGAAACCTTATACAGCCCCCTTAATCGTGAGCAGTTCCCATTTCTTACTTCCCAGAAGTCGTTTTATAAGGTGCCGGAGGCTGTGCAGGTGATTCTAGGTGCTGGAATGTTCAGGGCCCCATATGTAACCCACCAGATTTCAGGATCGGTTGGTAGGTAGGTGCCGTGTAGAGGTTAAACTTCATGGTTGATGCAGTTTCCATGAGGGCAGAGTGTTCTTAACTCTCTTTACTGCTGAGTCTCTCGTTTTCTGACCAGAGTGGTTTGCAGAATGTGGCCTAAGTTGGATATTGCTCCCCTTTGTACTTTCTACCCAGGCCTTGGGACAGCCTGACTCAGGCAAAATCCAGGCTACCCTTGCCTCATGCTGGCCCAGGTGCTGAGGGAAAAGAGGAGGCCAGGATCTCTAGTGCTGTTGACCTTCGGCCAGTTTACCTTTTCCCCACTCAAAATCGTGGCTCCTTTGGAAAGGAACAATATATCAGAAATGTCAGTTATTTTAGAAAGTCCTCTACATGGAAACCTAGAGACATGAAGATTGGGAGGATGTGTTCATCTTCTGTACCAGGTGAGAATGTGGCTGGGAAAATTCAGCTCTCTGCGGAGTTCCCAGGTACTTCTAGAACTTGCTCCTTATCTCTCTCTGGTTGAGATCTTTGGTGTGTTAACGTCCTGAACACCCACTCTGTGCCCCGGCTGTTGCCGTTTCCATGAGGGCAGAGTTCCTACTCTTTATTGCTGAGCCTCAGAAGGAAAGCCTGCTGCTGCTGCTAAGTCGCTCCGTCGTGTCTGACTCTTCCCGACCCCAGGGACTGCAGCCCACCAGGCTCCTCCGTCCATGGGATTTTCTAGGCAAGAGTCCTGGAGTGGGTGCCATTGCCTCCCCCGGCATGAAAGCCTAGAACATGGTAAATGTCCAATGAATCCATTGTCAAATGAATCTGTTGTTCCATTTAATCTCCAGAAACAGCCTTTTGTAGAGTAGAAATCTGTTATATTTCTCATCTTTAAGACAAACACAGTGTTAGTGAGATGAAATAACTTGTTAAGACATATACCATAGTATAGCCATGCCCAATCTTTTTGCCATCAGAGACCAATTTTATGGAAGACAACTCTTCCACAGACTAGGGTTGAGGGGATGAGTTTAAGATGATTCAATGCATTATATTTATTGTGCACTTTATTTCTAATCTAATGCTGCTGCTGCTGATCTGGTAAAAGGTACCAGCCCTTGACTTGGAGGTTGGAGACCCCTGCCATAGTAAGTGGATGAGCAGGGATTGGACCCAGCTTCATCTGGGTACAGAGAGGAAGTTCTGAACCATGGATGTCGTAGGTCCTCAATGTATTTGTTGCATTGAACCACTTTGGTTTGTTACAGCTTTGAGTTGTAAATGTCATACGTGGATGTATTGATGTTTTTACTAGTGTTTTTCTGTAACTTAAAGTGCTACAATTTCCCCAGATTTTCAGATTTCCCCGTAGTTTGATCCCTGAGTCAGAAAGATCTGCTGGAGAAGGGCATGGCGGCCCACTCCGATATTCTTGCCTGGAGAATCCCATGGACAGAGGAGCCTGGCAGATGATGGTCCATGGGGTCACAAAGAGCTGGACATGACTGAGAGACTTCCACTTTCATAGTGAGTTCACATCATACTTGGACATTTCAGGGAGATGGGGAGTAGCATTAAATTTGGTAGAATAATTCTGTTTTTATAAAATTTCTAAGAGACTTTGCTTCCCTTAAATCTGTGTAATTAACAGCTATTAAAATTGTCATGTCATGAATCTCTATGCCTGTGATAGCATCTTATGTGTGAAAAGCCATCTGTTTAGGTAGCTATTTACGAAGTGACAAATAGCTTCTCTGTTGAAATCAGGAAACAACTAAAATTCAAAGACAAGAAATCTATCCACACAGTCATTTTTAAACCTGTTACAAAACATCCCTGCTTTCTCACAGAAAGACTTTTGAAATTAATTTTCTTGGATGGCATTCACTTAATTACAAAATTAGGCAGCCTTATCAATCTCACTTTTCTCATCAAGAATGCAAAGATATCTTGAGAGGTAAGCATTTGTGATTTTAATACAAAGGAAAGAAGCAAGTGATCTAGCTGGCTCCTGCAATTGATCTGACCTCTTTATAAATAATGCAGAGAAATTAATAGGATATTCATGAAGATAATAAACATGTAACTGTTACTTTGGTGTTTTAATCTAACAACTAGACTGTATAGTGTGGGCAGCCCACACCAGCCCCCTGGTGGAAAAGGATACCCAGGGCTTCTATTGTTACCTCATCCCTTACCAGCTGTTGGCCATGGGCAGCTCCCTTAGCATCTTGGAACCTAGGTTCCCGATTTGTGATGTGAGGTTGTTAGAAATTTGCATAGAGAGTTGTGGAGGTGCTTAAATGAATATGGGAAACCTTGATATGAACTGTAAAGGGGTGTATTAATACAAATATAGAGAATCGTTATTGTAGACTGGAAGGTCATCTGATAGATTACTCCCGAAATTTTTGTTTTTTGGACACAAGTACAGACACATCCTAGAATGATACTTTGACTCCTATGTCTAATATGACCTCTTAGCGTCCTTCTGTCAACCGCAAATTGGCACTTGCCACAGGTGTGTCCCATCTACCTCTGAAAGGGTTGAATCATGTGCAGCCACAGCTGGTAACGTCCAGCACCCCAATGAAGGACTGCAGGATGGAGAGCAGAAACGAGGCACTCTGTGCTGTGGGAAAACTGGCGGGACAGATTTCAGATAGTCAGATGTTCTCAAGAGCTGATTTTATGAGCCTAACTCTTATATCTCCTCATCTCTAGAAAAACACTAAAACCCTTCATGGTGACAACTGTTTCTTGTGACTAGCAGAAGCTTCACGAGACCAGCAGATACTTTCTAAAAGAGTATGTGCCTGATTGCCAATTCAATATGCTGTCCTTTCCCCGTACGCCTTTGGAGCAGTTTCTCAGAGCTGAGGTGCTGTCTGCCAGGCTGCAGTCCTCCTGTTGCCCCAAGTAAAATTTGCAACTCTCACGTGCATTCTTTTTAGTTGACACCACCCTATAGTGATAGGCGCCATTAAGTTGCTTGAACTTAAATATGTTGCCAGGGGAAATAAAATGCACAAGCATTTTGAGAATTCTCACAAGTTGAAAATTATGTTTTATTCAGCCAAATTTCTGAGGATTTAAGCCCAGAAGGCAGCCTCTCAGATGGCTCTGAGGGACTGCTGGTAAGAGAGGAGCCAGGATACGTGAGCCAGGATGTATGAGTTTTGCAACAAAAACCAGGTAGTCAGAGCATCAAAAGATTACTGTAAATTAAAGAAAACCAGACATCTCAAGTTAATGAATTTAGCTCTTTTCTATGTATGGGAAGATGCAAGAGCCTGACTCATTGAAATCATTCCTTTGATATCCACTGTATCTATCTCTAGCCAGTATCCTGTCTTTTTCCCATCCTGGATCCCCTCAAGGTGCACAGTTGGGGTGGCTGCAGTGGCTGGTGGCTTGATGGCTGTCACATTCTTTGTCTAATAATATGGCAGGTGATATTCTTCATCCACAAATACTTAACACCAAAGCCATCTCTTGGGGAGGCTTAGACAGAAGTGTCATATTGTTATAACTTAAAATTGTTAGTTGTAGTCTATTGGTTTAACACATTCCAGGAGTATAATGAACTTAGTTAAGCATCATTTGCATTTCCACAAAGTTTTTTTCTCAACCAAATTGTCTAAACTTTCAGGAGACAACATTTACAGACTTTCAATAATTCAGCTTAGGGATTGTTATATAGATAGTAATAAATACATGTAACTTTTAGAATTTATAAAATGTTTACCACTCTGAATGAATATAGTGATGGTTATGTGGTACACTGTTACCCCATTTTGCTTTAGGTGCCAAGAAACTCAGAGCTCAACTTTATAGTAACTATTTTAGTCAGTGTCAGTGTTAAGAGGGCTCTCCTTAAGTTTAATTAGGTCCCATTTGTTTATTTTTGCTTTTCCCCCTTTACTTCAGGAGACAAATCCAAAAAACAGCATTGCTGCAATTTATGTCAATATTTTGCCTATGTTTTCCTCTTGGAGTATTACAGTATCCAATCTTCCATGTCCATCTTTAATTCATTTTGAGTTTACTTTTGTAGGTGGTGTGAGCAGAATGTTCTAATATCATTCTTTTGCATGTAGCTGTCCAGTTTCCCAGCACCATTTACTGAAGAGACTGTCTCCATGTATATTCTTACCTCCATTGTTGTAGGTTAATTGACCAGAAGTTATTGTGGGTGTGTGTGTGTCTGTATGTATATAATGGAATACTACTCAGTCATGAGAATGAATGAAATTTTGCCATTTGCAGTGACATGGGTAGATTTGGAAGGCATTATGCCAAGTGAAGTAAGTCAAAGAAAGACAAATACTGTGTGATATCACTTGTATTTTTTAGATTCTACATATAACAGACTAGTGAATATAACAGAAAAGCAGCAGACTCAGATACAGAAAAACAAGCTAGTGGTTACCACTGGGGGTAATATAGGGGTGAGGGGAGTGGGAGGTATAAACAATTGGTTGTAATATACGCTACAAGGATGTATTATACCACACAGGGAATATAGTCAATGTCTGTAATAACGGAATAGAGTGTAGCCTTCAAAAACTGTATTAAAAAACAAGTAATAATAGTACCCCCATGGGTCATTTTAAGAATTATGTGAAATATAATGAACCATGCAGATTGCTTTTAAAAAGTTCTCCTTAGACGATTAGCATCTGAATCACCTTGAATGCAGTTCAGATGGACTCAGCCTCACTGTAGATCTAGTGATGGAGATTTCTTGGATCCTGGTCTTAGAAACTGGCATTTTAGGTAGAATACTGGTTATTCTTAGGCACACTAAACTTTGAAAATTACTGGCTTTAGAATTTCAGATTCTTCTTCCTTCCATGACAGGAGTTTTGACTTTATGTTTCTATCTTAAGAGCCATATTAGATCTGTAAGTGCCCATAACCTTCTTGGAATTAGGCAGGACAGGCTAAACATAAATGTTCATTTGGAAATGATTATAAAAACCAAGATAGTCAGAGTAAAGAAACTTTCTGCCAGTTGCAGTGGAAGAGCTTCAGATCAGCTCTTGCACTGAAGGAGGTAAGAAGAAGGACTTGCAGCCGGGACCTGCGGGCTCATGTTTGACCACTTCTCTGCGGCTGGAGTGATGGTGTAGACATCTCAAAACCCACTAGTGAGAATGAAAGTTGTTCAGTAGTGTCCGGCACTTTGCGACCCCATGGACTATACAGTCCGTGGTATTTTCTAGGCCAGAATACTGGAGTGGGTAGCCTTTCCCTTCTCCAGGGGATCTTCCCAACCCAGGGATCGAACTCAGGTCTCCTGCACTGCAGGCAGATTCTTTACCAGCTGAGCCACAAGGGAAGCCCAAGAATACTGCAGTGGGTGGCCTATCCTTTCTCCTGGGGATCTTCCTGACCCAAGAATCGAACTGGGGTCTCCTGCATTGCAGGTGGATTCTTTACCAACTGAGCTATCAGGGAAGCCCCCAAACGCACTAGAGATGCACAATGTCATAGTTTAGAGTGGGAGAGGCCGTCCCTCGATGTGTGGGTAGGCAGCCATGCATTTGTTTCACATCCCAGGCAGAGCTCAGAGCCCAGCTCTTAGGACACAGCGGGAGAGAGAGAGATCAGTGCTCTTGATGGGCATCCGGAATCTAAACTGAACTTCTTGGTTTAGGTTGCTGAGAATTCTTATATCATTGGATATGCCTATCTTTAAAATACACGTTTTAGAGCCCAATCTACATGATTTTAAATTTTACCCTCTAATTCTCCCCATACCACTGACAATTGCCAAGGAATGAGTTTAGAAGTAGCAGATTTTGGCTGAGAACCAAAATGCTCTTGTTTTTCTTTTTGAAGGCTTATATTGCTCTTGCCCCCTTTTCTGGCACGTGGCACTCTGTCACCCTTAAATCTCTGCATTGCTTTCAACACCTAACGCAGATGACGTTTGAGTCACAGGGAGACCGTCTGGCATAAAGGAATGAGTTTTGAGTCAGAAGGACCTCGACCCAGGGATGCCAAATCCTTCCAAGATCTGTGAACAAGCAGACACTGCTAACTGATTGTGTAATAAATTCCTTTTTCCCTTGGAGCCTGATGCAGCTGTTGAATCCCATGGCAGTGCTTCAGTTAGCTGCCACCAGATAGTTGATACAAAAGAGGAATCCTATTTACCGTGGTGAGCTGCCTTTCCAGTTTACATCAGATATAACCTCTCCTCCTCCTTTAATTCTTTCTTTTAAAATAGGTTTTTATTAATTATGGAATAGATATAAAATATTCATAAAGTGTCCATAAGATATAAAGGATCACATGACCTCAAGTACCTGTTTATACACTATCCAGCTTAAACAACAGAACATGATCGTCACCTCTGAATGCTCCTGTAGCCTCTCCCTGGTCCTCTGGATATTAAAAAAGGATCTAATATGGTTGCCCCATATTAGAGGCAACCACTCTTCTAACTTTGGGATTTTTCATCATCTTGTTTTATTTTATAGTTTTGCTCTGCATTTGTATCCTTAAACCATATAGTTTATATTTTTGAATTTGATGTAAGCAGCATCATAGAGTATATTAAGACTTTTTCACTTCAGGATAAATTGGATGATGTTCATCTATGTTGTAGACAAGTGTAATTTGTTTTTGCGATGACTCGCGTACCAATGCAGGAGACTTAAGAGACCTGGGCTTGATCTCTGGAGAAGGAGATGGCAACCCATTCCAGTATTTTTGCCTGGACAATCCTATGGACAGAAGAGTCTGGCAGGATACAGTCCATGGGGTCGCAAAGGGTTGGACATGACTGAAGTGACTAAGCATGCATGCATGTAGTATTTCATTGTATTAATAAACCCAACACATTAGTGCATTCCAGCATTTATGGACACTTTCGTAATTCCAGTTTGGGTCTGCAGAAAACAGCTTTGCTATGAATTATCTTGCCTGTGTTCGGATACAAGAGTTTCTTTAGGGTTATACCTAGAGAAGTGGAATCTCTGGGCTCTAAGGTATGAACCTGCTCAGCTGTATTAAATAAAGGCCACATGTTTTCCACGTTGGTTGTGTCAGTTTACACTTTCATGATGAGTACATAATAATTTCCATGATACTCGTGATGATGATGACTGATAGCTAATTCACGTTGTATCGGCTGTGTGTCTGGCAGTAGACTTGACGGGTATGAACTCCATCCCCACCGCAGTCCTGAGCATTCTACCTGTTCCTCCATCCCTGCAAGCATCTAAAGTTAGCTAACTTTTCTGGTTGCCAGACTGGTAGATGTGACATGGTACCCTATGATGGTTTTACTATGTGTTTCTATTACCAATGAGGTTGAACATCTCTTCATATGTCTGAAGTGCCTGTTCAAGTCCTTACCCCCTATTTGAATTGAGTTATCTTTATGGCATAAGAAATTTCTGATTTTTTTTTCTAATTTTTGTTATAATTTGGGTCCTGTCTTATTTCTTTCATTAGATTGTAAGCTCCTTAAGGAACTGACAGTGACTTGTGTGTTTATTCTTACAGAGCTAAGCATTATTTTAATTTTTTATTAGAACAGTTTGTGGTGTACTGGAAAGTGGTTGAGTTACACATACTTATGTTTTTTTCCCCATATTAATTGAACCTGGTCATGGCACAAGACTATCTAGTTTACCTATTTATTTTTGAAAATTTGTACCCTTTCACCAACCTTCCCCCATGTCCCCCAGCAAGCATTCTGCTGTTAGAAAAGTGATGCCGTGTGGTATTTGTCTTTCTCTGTCTGGCTTATTTCACTTAAGTAATGCTCTCAGGGTCCATCCATGTTGCAAATGGCAGGATTTTCTTCTTTCTCTTAGATGCATAACACTCCATTGTGTATATATGTATATGTCACATTTTTATCCATTCATGGACATTTGGGATGTTTCCATATCTTGATGTGATATTGCAATTTACAGTAATACATATTTGGTCCTCATCCCCATTTCTGGTGCAAACTCCTAAAATTTCTGGTTGTTTCCCGAGTGATAAGAGTGATCAGGGCGTCTTGCAGAAATCACACAAGCCTGTGGGTTGGTTGCCAGTGGAGCCAGCCGCATGATTAGAGGGATAGAGCTTTCACCCTCCCCTCTCCCCTGCCACCTCCAAGAGGGAGAGAGGAGCTGAAGGGTGACTCGATTACCAGTGGCCAGTGACTTCACCAGTTGTGGAATCTCCACAAAACCCCTCGAGGACAGGGTTCGGAGAGCGTCCAGGTTGGTGAACAGGTGGCAGTGCTAGGAGAGTGGGGCAACTGGAGAGCCCATGGGGGTCCCTGCCCCTTCCTCACACCTCGCCCTGTGCCCCTAGCTGCTCCGGAGTCCTGTCCTTGTCAGCCAGCCATCTAGTGAGGTGCTGGGGCTCTGTGAGCTGCCCTAGTGAATTAAAGTCAAGGAGAGGGGTCATGAGAAGCTCCAGTCAGTCGGCGGTAGGTCAGAAGCACAGCTGACCACTTGGGCTTGCAGTTGGCCTCTGAAGTGGAAGGCAGCCTTGAGGGGCTGAGCCCTTTAGCCCTGGGAGTCTGACTTTATCCCCCAGTGCGTGCATGCTAAGTTACTTCAGTCATGTCCTATTCTTTGCAATCCTGTGGACTGTAGCCCGCCAGGCTCCTCTGTCCATGGAATCTCCCAGCAAGAATACTGGACTGGGTGGCCATGCCCTCCTCCAGGGGGATCTTCCTCACCCAGGGATGGAACCTGCACCCCCAGCATTGGCAGGTGGGACCTTTACCATTGGTGCCACCTGGGAAGTCCTTATCCCCTGGTAGATAGAATCAGAGTTGAATTGAGTTGAATTTTCAGGCACCCTGCTTGCATGTGAGAATTAAAATTTTTTTAATTAAAAATATTTTATACTGGAGCATAGTTGATTAACAGTGTTGTGTTGGTTTCAGATTCATTGGTGTGGGGAAGCCTCCGCACATGAACATCGTAATTGGGTCCAGAAACCTTTTCACTTGACTCCTGTGAAAAATGCTGCAGGGGACGTGAGCGTGTACATGTCTCTTTGGTGTCTTATTTTCATTTCCTTTGGATGTAGACCCAGATCACTGGATCATATGGTAGTTCTATTTTTAATTCTCTAGAGAATCTTTGTAAGGTTTTCCATAGTGGCTGTACCAACTAAGGAAACTGTTACAATCCCACTAATAGTATACAAGGTTTCCCTTTCTCCACATCCTGGCCAATGCTTACTACCTTTGTCTTTTTGATGATAGTTATTCTAACAGGTATGAGGAGATACCTCATTGGGGTTTTGATTTGCATTTCCCTGATTAGTGATGCTGATACCTTTTCAAGTATCTGTTAGCCATTTGTATTCATTAGGATAAATGTCTGTTTGGTTCCTTTTGCATATTTTTAAGTTGGGATTTTATTTTTTTACTATTGAGTTGTATAAGTTGTATATATATTTTTGGGTGTTAACCTCTTGTCAAATACATGATTTGCAAATCTCTTCTCACATTCAGTCAGTGGCCTTTTCATTTCGTTGTTGGTTTGCTTTGCTGCGCACAAGCGTCTTAGTTTGGTATAGTCCTACTTGTTTCTGCTTTCATTGCCTTTGTTTCCAGTGTCCACAGGAATATTTATTGAGTGACATAGAGGGCCAGTTTTGCTTTATAAAATGATAATCTTGCCCTTTAATCCATCCCGGGACACATTCCCTCAGAGGTTAATTGAACACCCACCAGGAATACTGCAAAAGGTGTCCCCCCATCGGGAGAAGGTTGAACTATATTGCTTCTTCCAACTGTAAAATTTCTCAATCTCTGAATCTTTGACTTATCCAGGAAATTTCCTGACTGTGTGCCGTGACCAACCAGCTTCCCAGGATCCCTCAGTCACTTAAAAACCCTTTCTCATGAAATGTAACAGATATGCAGACAAGCACATAAAACATAAAAGTGCATTATAAATTATATAGCACCCAAGTCACTGTTCTGAAATATCCTCTATTATAATGCCACATAGATCAGCCACCCTGAGAAACTCAGCCCCTCAGTGTGATCTTGGGAGGCTTGGCAGCCTGGCCTGTGGATCGCATACAGCCCACTGCCTGGTTCTGTCTAGTCTTAAAGGAACAGGCATGCTCCTCTGTTTCCATGGTGACTGTGGCTGCCTTCATCCTACCGCAGCAGAGTTGAGTGGTCGCAACAGAAACTACACAACCTGCAAAGCTGAAAATAGTTACTCTCTGGTCCTTCGTAGAGAAAATTTGCCAAACTTGTTCTAGAGTCTGTCTTGGAAAATTGTTATCTGCCTCTATGTCCTGCATGGTTTAATCCTCTCCACAGAACTAGACTAGTGAATCTTTGTTTGAGAAGTTAAGTTATAATTACTTAACTTCTTAGTTAAGAAAGCAACCTAGATGTCTATCGGTAGACGAATGGATAAGGAAGTTGCAGTACATGTGCTCAATGGAATATTGGACTTCCCTGGCGGCTCAGACGGTAAAGCGTCTGCCTACAATGCGGGAGACCAGGGTTTGATCCCTGGGTCAGGAAGATCCCCTGGAGAAGGAAATGGCAACCCACTCCAGTACTCTTGCCTGGAAAATCCCAAGGTTGGAGGAGCCTGATAGGCTACAGTCCATGGGGTTGCAAAGAGTCGGACACGACTGAGAAACTTCACTTTCAATAAAAAGGAATGCATTTGAGTCGGTGCTAATGAGGTGGATGAAACTGGAGCCTGTTATACAGAGTGAACTAAGTCAGAAAGAGAAACACAAATACTGTATATTAACACATATATATGGAATTTAGAAAGATGATGACGGTGATACAATATGCAAGGCAGCAAAAGAGACACAGATGTAAAGAACAGACTTTTGAACTCTGTGGGAGAAGGCAAGGGTGGGATGATTTGAGAGAATAGCATTGAAACATATATATTGGCATATGTGAAATAAATGACTAGTGCAAGTTTGATGCATGAAGCAGGTCACACAAAGCTGGTGCTCTGGGACAGCCCAGAGGGACGGGGTGCGGAGGGAGGTGGGAGGGGGGTTCAGCATGGGGGGACATATGTACAGCAGTGGCTGATTCATGTTGATGTATGACAAAACCCCCACAATATTGTAAAGTAATTATCCTCCAATTAAAATAATATAAAAAAGATACAAAAAAATTAAACTCTCAGATCCATTTTTAATGAAATCTTGAGAATAGCCAGAAACTAAAACCTAAAGCAAATTATCTGTAAGTCTTGACCTCCTTAAGGATGTGCTGAATTGCATCAACAAAATTTTATAACGAAGACGCTGGAGCAACCTAATAATTTTTTGGGTCACAGGGTATGACTAATTGAATAGGAAAGGAGACTAACTTCTTGATTATGTCCCTAGAGAAGGTAACACCTGAGTTTTTTGATTAACTTATTCCTTAGTGAGTAGAGGTTAAACATCCAAACATATGAAAAAATTTAGTAGGAAATGGAGCCCATGTCCTTCAGTAATTGACATTGAGAAAGTGCATATACACGCTGCACCCCCGTCCCCCACTACACACACTCACCCCATGCTGAGTCAAAGACCAACTGAGATGAGACGGTCGTCATCCCTGTGTTTTCTGCTTGAACATGGAATATGTCTTGGCTTTAATTCTCTACAACTGTCAACTTCCCTCTAGCAAAACCAATTTAGTCTTCTTTGGACAGTCTCATAAATGAAAATAAAAAGTAGGGAATAACTTAACTGCCTACAGGGGAAATGCAGTTGAAGACACATGATTGTATAGAGTTCATTTTGAAAATCCAGTGTAATTTCTCCTCAAGCTGTGTTTCAGTCTAAGGGTCTCCAGGAGCGGGGCAGGAATTACGTTTTTATTGTGCTTCTCAGAGAGAAAGTGAGTTCTAATCTGAGAAAGAGATACCCAATTCAAAACCTTCTTCCTCCTTCCCTCTCTAATTTAAAAAATGATACATAAAACACCTTGCTTTTCAAATTTGCATGTAGAGAATATTTTGTTTAGGGCTATCTGAGAGAAAAACTGAACACGTGAAAATAGCAGTCTTTCACACACAGAGAGTATTTTTCCTTCCCCAAAGGCGTGATTGCTCCAAGTGCAGCTCTTTGGGGATGTACTCCGTAAAAAAGAGGTGTAGCATGTGTAGGCGAGTCTGAAATTGGAAGGAAACAGGAGACCCAAGCTGAAACCCGCTCGTCTAACACGGAACTGGTCCATGTGCATGTGAATGCCTGTGTCTTTTATTATTAGTTTCTGTATATCCTTTATCAAAGTAGAGTGTAAGTGATCCTTGGCACTGAGATAGTGGTTGGGAGTGTGGTGATTGTCAGCTGACCTGGGCTGCATCCCTAGAGCCAGCAATTCATAATTACGTGACTGGGGGAATTGTTCTCTCAGAATCTCAGATACCTGACCTGAAAGATGAAAATAACACTGATCCCCAGCATAGTGTTGATTTGAGTATTAAACAAAATGATACATGAAGAGGTGTCCACACAGTTCCTGGAAAATAGTAAAGGAGTGAAAAACAAGAATGTGCTTGTTAGTGGCTGGTTAAGGGACAAGGTTACTAAGAACTAGTACAGACCTTTTTCTGAGTGTCATTCTGACATTTGGGCTTTTTGCTTGTTAGGAGAAAATTTAGTGGATTTCTCCTAGCTGTACTTTTTTTTTAAACATCTATGATTTTTAAAACCTTGTAATCTGTACTGTAACCACAGACTTTGCTTACCAACTGATGAATATAGGCAGCATTGAGAAAAGGAGCCGGAAGGTTAAATGACAATAATAGTTTACTGAGTGTTTACTATATTCCAGATTCTATTCATTCATGAATTTGTTCCTTTAATCTTCATAAGACCTTATGAGATAACAGGATTGTTCCCGTTGTACAGGAGGGGTAAGTGGAGGCACAGAGAGTTAAGTAAGCTGTTTAGGCAGGAATGGGTGGACCCAGGACCCCGGAGGTGGTCCTGGGCGTGTCCTTGAGTCGTGGGTGCTCAGATTTCCTGGCTCACTCCTGGCAGTGAGTGGAGCGATGTCCGGCACTGAGGCGCTGAGAACCACTCCTGAGAGCCCTGTGCAGAGACCCGGATCCACACCAGAGCTCCTGGAAGTGAGCGGTGTGGTGGAAAACCACCCCGGGGACTCCTGGCACCAGAAATGAACCAGGGCCCTGCCTGTCCGGGAAGATGGGGTCTTGTCAGTTTAGTTTACTTTTCTTTCTAGACTTTTCACTGCAAGGGTTGAGGGGAACAGGCTCTAGGATAATTTGTGGAATGTGTTGATACCTTTTTATGGACTGTGTTTGGGCAAGAAGAACTTTGAATGTGAAAGGGCCTTTTGAATTTGACATAAAAATACCAGTAGCCTTTAACAGCTGGTTCTAAGTATTAAGATTTTTTTAAAAACCCCCTTCATGTTCAGGGCCCAGGGACTGTTCACTGGACTTTTTGCCTTTATTTCTTTTACAAATACTAGGGCTTCCCAGGTGGCGCTAGTGGTAAAGAACCCACCTGCCAATGCAGGAGACTTAAGAGACATAGGTTCAATCCCTGGGTTGGGAAGATCCCCTGGAAGAGGGCATGGCTACCCACTCCAGTATTCTCGCCTGGGAAATCCCATGGACAGAGGAGCCTCGTAGGCTACCGTCCATGGGATCACAAAGAGAAGGATGTGACTGAAGCTACTTAGCGTGTACACACACAATCAAAAAAGGAAAAGCAAATGTCTTTTCAAGTAATTCCTGGCCTTTCTTTTCCTTTGGAAGTGGCATATCTTTTTTTAGACTACATTTAAGGACTGGCTGGGGATGAAAGGAAGATGAGCAAGAATGATAACGTATGAGAGAAATACATCAGGTAGTGGTATTTAAGCTAATCTTCTGGGGACACTGCTTCTTACATGACTTAGGTGGAACACACAGATGTTCAGTCCAGTTTCAGAGCTATAAGGCACCTGGAAGACCATTGAGTCACCATTTTTGTAGGTAAAATAACAACTTAGTGACAAAGCTAGGACTAGAAACTAAGTCTCCTGACTTTCATGTCCCTATTTGTATTTTGAGGTGACTGCTGGGAGGAACAAAAAGCCACAGGAAAGAGGCAGCTTCCAGAATCCTCCTAGGCTGGCAGATGTGCCCTCACCTTCAGTTTCCCTAACGTTTGGGTTTTTCTAAAAAGGGATTCTGTAATTTAGACTTTTTCTAAAAGTTTATGTGCGAAAAGGAAGAGGCTGCCTCCATTGCTTATAAAATTTGGCAATAAACAGTGCCATTATTTTGTTAGGTTTTTGCTTGGAATTCAGATTTATAGATTTAAACCTTATCTCTCCATTCCCTCCTACAAAACATGTTAGCATCTATAAAGATAACACTAATACCCGCCATTCGGCAGTTGCAATTCACTGTCTTGATATTCGCTAATGATCAGGAATGTTCTTGCATTGTTATCACATTGTGAGGTGCCCTCACCGGCTTTAGAAGACAATGCTTAAAATGTCTGTGAGTGTCCTTTTCCTCTCCTTTTGCAAGGAGTTTTTACAGATTTGAATCATGAGGGTGAATGGGCGCTTGAGCTTTCTCTAAGTCCTGGAGTAAGTACTTACAGGCAATGTGAATCAGTAAGACGAGTGTAATTTAATCCATTTAATTAAAAATGATTATAGCAGCTTGGCTCTAGAATACTTAGCGTCCTCTTCTGCCACGAGGAGGAATCACAACACAAGAATCTCATTCATTTGAAGTCCTAAAAAGGCAACTTCCATAAGCTTCCTTTCCCACCCTGTTTTGGGGCTGCCTGTTCTGTCGGAGACTTCAGGGTGTGTTGGAAAGAATACCGGACAGAAAGTCAGAAGATCCAGGTTCACGGGCTGACACCACCCTCCACCCTGTTAGGTTTGGGGCTGGTAACTTTACAGCCTGGAAAATTCTCCCATTTGTAGACTTGGACTGTTGGCTCAGACTGTGGTTGTCAACCCTGGCTGTGCATTCTGAGCAGTTGGAGAGCTTTTGTTTTCTGGCCACTTCATTATAAAAGTCTTGAAACACAGAAATGTAGGACCACCACCCAGATTCTACCATTAACACATCTATTTGTCCATTAGTTGGGGAGCCTTGAAAATACACACAGTACTACCTGTTGTAGGATAAATACTTCTGGGTTAGAGATAGTGAAGAAGGGATGTTTCTCTTTACTTGATATACTTTGGGTGTTTGAGATTTTGTTTTACAGTGAACACGTGGCTGCTGATACTATTACTAAAACCCAATATAAAAAAATAAATGCATGTACATATTCTGGGACTCCAACCCCTAGAGAGTATGATTTTTTATTTTTTTTTTTCAGTGTATCCAGGCTTAAGAACACAGGACGATAGTCTCTGAGGTGCACTGAGACTTATTAATCTAAGTGTGTAAAATCTCCTTTATTGTCAACCTGGAAATTTCCCTCTCGCAGACTAGTTCCAGTTCCTTCCAGGTTGGTTCCAGCCTCTTACTGGTTCCCATAGGCGTGAGCGCTGCTGAGACACGGTGACGAGCTCCCAGACTCCTACTGATTCACATAGGCGTGAGCGCTGCTGAGACACGATGAGCTCCCAGCCCACAGAAGGAACGTCCCCGTGTAGGTGTCGAAAACCTGGCGCTCACTCGGTGCAGCCTGGCCTCTCGGCAGCTTCTCTGTCGTTCTTGATTCTGCTGTGGCAGCAGTCGTAGACCTTTATTCTGAAGCACCTAAAACCGCCTCCTTTGCTGCTTTCTTGGCCGACAGCAGCCTGGTTTGCTGTGATGGAGACCCTGACCAGCCACCGCTCTCGGCGGCTCTGCATCACACGACATTGACTCATTCAGGAGCTCTCTCCAGGGAAACCTTAACGTGGCCTTAAACCTGGGCTCCGCGTGCCGTGCTGCCCACAGCCTGGCCCTTCCTCTTTCGGGTACTTTTCTCACTCATGTTGCAGTTGGCCGTATGTGCTTCTGTCTTCCCCACCGCGTGGTCCTTTGTATCTATTTCCGCAGTTGGTGGCATGGGGTGGGTGCTCGACATGTAGGTTCTAGATGTCTGTCCTTTCGTATCTGTGATCCACATTCATGTGAGCTTTTTGATATCCTCGATGGGACTTCCCAAGAGTATTTGTCTTTTGCTATCCATTTAAATGGGCTTTCCTGGTGACTCAGATGTTAAAGAATCTGGCTGCCATGCAGAAGACCCAGGTTCGATACCTGGGTCGGGAAGATCTCCTGGAGAAGGGGACGGCTACCCAGTCCAGTATTCTTGCCTGGAGAATTCCATGGGCAGAGGAGACTGGTGAGAAACAGTCCATGGAGTCCCAAAGAGTTGGACATGACCAAGCAGTTAACACTTTCACTTCTTCATCCATTTAAACATTAAAATTATAAGTGTTGAAACCTAGTTTTTCCTTTAACTTTTAACTCACAAACCTTGTTATTCAATTCTAAATTTATAAATGTTAATAGTCACTTGTAAAGAGTCTATTTGTTACTGTTTGGCCTCATTTAGTTAATGAAATTGTCCTAAACATTTTAATGCATCAATCATTTTAATATCCTGTTTTCTTTAAGACCTCATTTGTGTGCCTAATAAAATTTTCTTAATTTTTTTAAGTCTAATGAATTAAGTGTATAAACATGGTGAGACTAAGTTCTTCTAAACATTCCAATACTGTAACAAACATAGCAAAGTTCTGCCATACCTTTTTAACTTGAAATCACAGGTCTCCATTGCTCAATCACATAATTTATGTTGGAATCATGATGCTTATCTGTTTGCTAGCTAATGTGTCACAATCCTTAACAAAGTAAACACTTTAAATATCAAACAGAAAAATATTGGACATATTTGATTCATGACTTATTTCCATGTCTTTCTAAGCTTAGGCTTAAAAGGTGTTTACTCACCAAGGAAGTAATTCTACCCTCAGTCATTCTGCTAGCTCTTGAGGTTAGGAGGTACAGGTGTCCAGGTTGATTTTGGTTTTTTTCTTCAAACACTGGGGGACACATGGATCTCCCCTCCATTGTTGCTGTGCCAGTAAGGTCTCCCAAGTCCACATGTTTCCATGGAGTGATTTTCACAGTCCCTGCCCTTTGGGTTTTGATTCTACCTCCTCTAGTCTAATTTAAGTCTATGCTTACTCACCCAGGTTGCTTCACTACTAGACTGGATTTACTAATTACTGTTAGTTTAGTTTCTTGATCACAACATGTGTAAATAGTTAATGTCTGACTTCATTATGTGAATTTCTAGAATTCTCATGTTAGTCTTTAATGACAGCAGTTGTTTTGCTTTGAAAGACCCTTTTCTTATCCCCTATCACTGGTGTATGCTTTGGAAGATTGTTATTAAAGGCAACATTCAGTAAATGATATAATTAGTGGTCTTTTTCTTTTGACTGATTCCTGCGCTGGCTCAGCAGGTGACAAATCTGCCTGCAGTACAGGAGATGCAGAGATGTGGGTTCAATCCCTGGGTCGGGACGATCCCCTGGAGAAGGAAATGGAAACCCGCTCCAGTATTCTTGCCTGGAGAATCCCATGGACAGAGGAGCCTGGCAGGCTACAATCCATAGGGTTGCAAAGAATTGGACGTGACTGAGCGACTAAGCATGTTCTTGTGGCTAACCCAAGGCAAATCTAACTTCTCAAAGCTTCCGACCTGTGTGAGATAATCAGTGTTACATAATGGATTGATAGAATTCCAATCAAAAGGAAAGACATCATTCCTGTGCAAGCTCATCAGTGCAAATGTGTAATGTCTGTTAGACTTATTGGCATAGTAGACGTCGGTCCTCAGATCCCCATTGAATCTTTCGTAGGTATCATGTTGGGAACCACAACTCAATCTTATTGTTCACCTGTCTTTTCTCCTTTCTTGACAGCTAGCTCATCCTTTCTTTCCATCTTTGGGGTCTTTCTTCCTACAATATTGCCTTTACTTCCTACATCTCTGATTTCTACCTTTCACTGTTCTCTTTGACCCATAAACATCTTGTTTATGTGAAACTCATTACTGACTTTGTTTCTCCCTATTACAATGCTCTTCCCTCCATCTGTCCAGTTACCATCAAAGTCTTTCAGTGTGGCTGATATAAAGTACTTATTCTTTCCTCTTGCACTACCAGAAAATACAGCTTCTGTAGCTCTCCCCTAACACCATGGATTCATTCCGGCATTTTCTAGTCTAGCCTTCCTTTAAAAAAAAAAATCTCCTTATTTGGGTCCCGTGTCATAGTATTTCTTTGCTTCTCTTTCCTCTTTGCCCAACCCATAGTCACTTTCTTGAATCACTCCTTTTTGTCATGGAGGTTGGGGTGCAGGATGAGCACAGGTTTTGAAGTCGGGCAGATCTGAGTTTGAATTTCAGCCCTGTCAACACCTGCTATTTGACTTTAAACGGTGCTTATCTTTGCTGAGCGTCAGTGTCTGCATCTGTAAATTGGGGATAATATACCTCACTTATAAATTGTTGTAAGGATTAAGAGGACAATATGTATGCAGTATCTACTGTGGTGACTGGCATTTTAGACCCTCTTTACTTTGCAGTTATAATGTGGACATCACCCAAGGTTTACTGAGGCATCCTCTTCTCCTGTGAAGTAATTAGCTCTCATTCTATGCCGCAACTCCCAAATCTGTGTCAGACTCATCCCGTCTTCTGCATTTATCCTTCTGCCAGTCTCTAGTCCTCTTCACTGGGATGTGCCATGTAACCCCAGATTCAGCATGACTCGCGTTCTCAGCTTGTGGTTTCTTCCTTGGCTAATAGAATCCCAGTCTTCACAGTAGCTCAGAGGTGGAGGTTCTCTGTCCTTCCTTCCTGCCATCCCGCCAACCTGTGTGTATTGAGCAGCTTATTATGAACCATTTGCTGCGCTCTGTACTGGGTATGCAACAGAGAGCAAAGCAGGACGGTCTGCAGCGTGAGGAGAAGGTCAGATTGAAGGGAATGTGGTGGGTGCTGGGATGGTGAAGAGCAGAGTGCTCCGAGGATGCTCCCTAGTTCCCCATGGAGCTGGGATGAAGCAGTGGCCCAAGTTTAACTTCTCCCACCCCACCCCACTTCCAATAGACCCTTTAAAGTTTGTTAAATATCTTATTTCCATCCCCTTTTCTATTCCCACTTTATTGTATGTTCTGTCCAAGTATTTCCAGGCACATTAGTTCTGGCTAAAAACTCCTAGGAGTTTCCAAAATCTCTTTCTAACCCATCTATCTTGCCAATTTACCTTCTAAGCAGCTGCTTAGGTCACTTCTAGAAGCACAGATCTGATCATCTCTCTCCCTTTCTTAAATGTCTGTATTGGTACACTCCTAAACACACCCATACATAGTGTTTCGACTTTAAAGTATGTTAACTCATTTCTGGATGTGGACATGTAATAAACCTGATTTCTAGCAACATACAGAAAAGAGCTGTTATTAGAAACACTTCACAAGTTCTACTCATTGTCAGCCAGTGCCAGCATTCTGTCACTAGAGAATGCAAGCAGTATCTTGTATGTTGCAAGCTTTCAAGATAGCCTGGATTTAAAAAGTCGGTCCATTAGTTACATCTGATGGATGTAAACTTGCCTCCTAGTTCACTTTGTATCAGGAACTAAAACTGTGACCCTAACTTTCTCTTATTGGTGGGTAAAAACTATTTTATTTTCATGCTCAAAAAAATCTGTACCTACCAAGATTCAGTATGGAAAAGAGGCTACTCTGGGTATTTTAATCAGGAAAAGGATTTCCTATGGAGGTTAGAGGTTATAAAACCAGAGGAGGGTTAGAAGAACAGACAGGGGAAGAATGCACCCAATGTCTGTCTCTCAGGCTCTCCTAGATGTCTGGCTATAGCTGTTTGTGGATCAGGAAGCCAGCGGTGCTACTGTCTCTCGACGGCCTTTCCTTGCCAGAAAAATAATGGACTCTAGAATCGTGCTGCAGGAAACCTCACACATCCGATTTTACTTGTCACAGTGGATCTCAGTCAAAAGGTGTCAGGAAGGCAGTCTTCATCTGCTTTCCACCTTCTGAGTTTCATACAAGTGCATTGGATTAGTGGATCTGAATTCTCCTTCAGAGTCCTAGCTTCAGGGGGTCCGGAAGGTGGATTTTGCCTTACCAGCCTCTGTGTGGGAAAGGAGACTGGAAGGAACAGAAGAATCAGGGTGAGCAGAGCATGCAGGGCCTCCAGCTCCCTGGGCCCTGCATTGCGCGTAACCAGTGCAACCTAATGTTCAAATTGTGTGCAGTTTCATCACTGCTTTTCATGTCTTCCATCATCTACAATATCTGTCACTGGCAGATGCTAAACAGGTATTTGTTGAATGTATGAATGGACAAATGTATCCACTCCTGATCCAATTCTCTTATCTTCTGGCCATAACTGTAGCAGAAAAACCCTCCTGGCTGTTTCTAACTTCCTGCTGAAATCCTACCCCTTTTTCCTGAAGCCCAGACAAGTCTTCCATCTTCAGAGGGTCTCCTAAAACCCTCTGGGACCCTCCTGTTCTGTTGATGGTCCTTTCACCTCTGTCTTAGAGCTTATTCATCTGCCAACATCAGTTGTAGCTATGTATAGTTGACCCCTGAATAATGTGGGTTTGAACTGCATCAGTTCAGTTCAGTTGCTCAGTCGTGTCCGACTCTTTGTGACTCCATGGACTGCAGCACGCCAGGCCTCCCTGTCCATCACCAACTCCCGGTGTCTACCCAAACTCATGTCCACTGAGTCAGTGATGCCATCCAACCATCTCATCCTCTGTCGTCCCCTTCTTCTCCCGCTTTCGATCTTTCCCAGCATCAGGGTCTTTTCCAATGAGTCAGTTCTTCGCATCAGGTGGCCAGAGAATTGGAGTTTCAGCTTCAGCATCCGTCCTTCCAGTGAATATGCAGGACTGATTTCCTTTAGGATGGACTGGTTGGATCTCCTTGCAGTCCAAGAGACCCTCAAGAGTTGTCTTCAACACCACAGTTCAAGAGCATCAATTCTTTGGTACTCAACTTTATAGTGCAACTCTCACATCCATACATGACTACTAGAAAAACCATAGCTTTGACTAGATGAACCTTGTTGGCAAAGTAATGTCTCTGCTTTTTAATATGCTGTCTTGGTTGGTCATCACTTTTCTTTCAAGGAGCAAGCGTCTTTTAATTTCATGGCTGCAGTCACCATCTGCAGTGATTTTGGAGCCCCCCAAAATTAAGTCTGCCACTGTTTACATTGTTTCCGCATCTATTTGCCATGAAGTGATGGGACCAGATGCCATGATCTTAGTTTTCTGAATGTCGAGTTTTAAGCCAACTTTTTCCCTCTCCTCTTTCACTTTCATCAAGTGACTCTTTAGTTCTTCTTCGCTTTCTGCCATAAGTGTGGTGTCATCTGCATATCTGAGGTTATTGATATTTCTCCCAGCAGTTTTGATTCCACCTTGTGCTTCATCCAGTCCAGTGTTTCTCATGATGTACTCTGCATATAAGTTAAATAAGCAGGGTGACAATATACAGCCTTGACGTACTCCTTTCCCGATTTGGAAACAGTCTGTTATTCCATGTCCAGTTCTAACTGTTGCTTCCTGACCTGCATACAGATTTCTTAGGAGGCAGGTCGGGTGGTCTGGTATTACTATCTTTGAATTTTCACAGTTTGTTGTGATCCACATGGTCAAAGACTTTGGCATAGTCAATAAAGCAGAAATAGATGTTTTTCTGGAACTCTCTTGCTTTTTCAATGATCCAGTGGATATTGGCAATTTGATCTCTGGTTCCTCAGCCTTTTCTAAAACCAGCTTGAACATCTGGAAGCTCACAGTTCACATATTGCTGAAGCCTGGCTTGGAGAATTTTGAGCATTACTTTGCTAGTGTGTGAGATGAGTACAGTTGTGCAGTAGTTTGAGCATTCTTTGGCATTGCCTTTCTTTGGGATTGGAATGAAAACTGACCTTTTCCAGTCCTGTGGCCACTGCTGAGTTTCCCAATCTTGATGGCATATTGAGTGTAGCACTTTCACAGCATCATCTTTAAGGATTTGAAATAGCTGAGCTGGAGTTCCATCACCTCCACTAGCTTTGTTGGTAGTGGTGCTTCCTAAGACCCACTTGACTTCACATTCCAGGATGTCTGGCTCTAGGTGAGTGATCACACCATCGTGATTATCTGGGTCGTGAAGATCTTTTTTGTATAGTTCTTTTGTGTATTCTTGCCACCTCTTCTTAATATCATCTGCTTATGTTAGGTCCTTACTATTTCTGTCCTTTATTGAGCCCATCTCTGCATGAAAAATTCCCTTGGTATCTCTAATTTTCTTGAAGGGATCTCCAGTCTTTCCCATTCTATTGTTTTCCTTTATTTCTTCGCATTGATCACTGAGGAAGGCTTTCTTACCTCTCCTTGCTATTCTTTGGAACTTTGCATTCAAATGGCTTTCTTTCCTTTACTCCTTTGCTTTTTGCTTCTGTTCTTTTCACAGCTATTTGTAAGGCCTCCTCAGACAGCCATTTTGCCTTTTTGCATTTCTTTTTCTTGGGGATGATCTTGATCCCCATCTCCTGCACAATGTCATGAACCTCTGTCCATAGTTCTTCAGGCACTCTGTCCATCAGATCTAATCCCTTGAATCTATTTGTCACTTCCACTGTATATACGTGAGGGATTTGAGTTAGGTCATACCTGAATGGTCTAATGGTCTAGAACTGCATAGGTCTACTTATACTTTTTTTTTTTATACTTTTTAAAAAATAAAAATCCAGGTAACACTACAGGGCCATGTGATCTGAGGTGGCTTGAATCCTCTGATGGGGAATTATAGGTGCTGAGGAACCCTATAGAGAAGGCTGATTATGAATCATATATGGATTTTCATTTGTGTCGAGGGTTGGCCCCACAACCCCTGAGTTGTTCAAGGGTCAGCTACACTGTTTTTTTTTTTACCTGCCATTACTTGAGCTTCAGCGTAACAGTGACCGTTGCATTCACTGCTGTGTCACCCCCCACATGCTCAGCTGTTCTCATCACTTTCTCCTTTATTCCTCCTTTTCTCCAGACATAGCACCTCTAACTCTTCTTCTGAAGACATTTGTTTGGCTCCTTATTTTCCTGCAATTACAGGTGAACTTGATGGTTTATACGTATAGCCAAATCTCTGTTACTACTCTTCTACATAGGGACCTGCCTGCTCTTTTCTTAACAGATTGTTTTTTCTGTTTTAGACCTGGGTAGTAATAAAATGTAAACGTAAAAGGGAAGAAAAAAAGGAACAAGATTTTTTGTTTCCTCTCAGCATGTCAGTGAAATTAGCAGTCTGTTCAGTGTTCTGGTTTGCTAGTCCTTGACGATGGAAACTGTATCAACGGAATATTCCAATCAATATAATATTCTAGTTGGAATTCTGAGTTGTCAGAACATGGCCATGTGATTTGTATGAGCATTTGTCACAGTGAATTTCTTAGAACTTCTTTTTGCTTTGTGCAGTTTATGGGAGTCCTCTTTCTTCCTCTTTTTCAATGGTTTGTTTTCCAGACATACTTACTTAATAAGGCAACTGAAATTCATAAAGGCTACCTAGTTGCTTAGTCTTCAAGAAAATTCTTTTTCTTTTTTGTATTAAAAGGAAAGAAAAAGTCTATTTAAGTTTTTATGTTTCCAGCAAAATTGAGCAGAAAGTATAGAATTCCTGTCTGCTTTCTCCCCCACCTTGTCCCCACAGCTTCGCCCACTGGTATATTTGTTAAAACTGATGAACCTGCATTGACACATTATCACCCAAAGTCTGGAGTTTACCTTAGGGATCACTCTTGGTGGTATAGTCTATGGTTTTGGACAATGGTGTGATACCATGCATCTTACAGGATCTTAGCATGTATCTGACCGGATCATACAGAATAGTTTCACTGCCCTGAAAGTCCTCAGTATTTTATATCTTCTTACCCACTTCCCACTTAACCCATGGTAGCCTCTGATATTTTTATTGTCTCCACAATTTTGCTTTTTCCAGAATGTCATTTAGTTGAAATCATATAGTATGTAGCCTTTTCAGAAAGCAAATGTCACAATAAAGGGAAATACACAATATTTTGTTTCCTAGTCCATATAAAGGTTATGTTTACACGATAGTCCATTAAGTGTGCAGTAGCATCACATTTAAAACGTGTATACCTTAATTAAATTTCTTGCAAGAAAAGCTAATATCATTTGACAAGTAAGGTTGCCACAAACCTCCAGTTTGTAAAAACAAGCAAACAATGAACTATCTGCAAACTACAGTGAGTTGCAATAAAATTAGGTATCCCTGTGTCCATTTATGGTTCCTTCATGTCTTTCCATGGCTTGATAACTCATTCCTTTTTAGTGATGAACAATATTCCATTGTCTGTACCAGTTTATTTATCCATTCACCCATTGAGGGACATCTTGGTTGCTTCCAATTTTTGGCATTTATGAATAAAACAGTTATAAATATCCACGTGCAGGCTTTGGTGTGGACATAGGCTTCTAACTCATTTGGGTATATACCAAGGAGTATACTATAATAGCTGGATTCTATGGTAAGAGTATAAGAATGTATTTAGTTTTATAAAAAACTAATAAACTATCTTCCAAAGTGGCTGTACCATTCTGCGTTCCCATCTGAGATACAGACTTATTCTTGTTGGAGGTTCAAAGTGAAAGTGAAAGTTGCTCAGTCGTGTCCGACTCTTTGTGACCCCATGGACTATACAGTCCATGGAATTCTCCAGAATACTGGAGTGCGTAGCCTTTCTCCAAGGGATCTTCCCAACCCAAGGACCAAACTCAGGTCTCCGGCATTGCAGGCACAATTCTTTACCAGCTGAGCCACAAGAGAAGCTGAAGAATACTGGAGTGGGTAGCCTATCTCTTCTCCAGCAGACCTTCCCGACCCAGGAATCGAACCAGGGTCTCCAAGGGACTGCTTAAAAATTCATAAATGGAAAAATCAATTTCTACAAAGTTGTAGAATGGTCAGCATATGGCCTAGTTCCATTTTACCAAAATATGAGCATGTCATAGTCCTTTAAAATGATCATTCTTCTTTCTCCTCTCAGCTCAAATAATAGAACTCAAAATTGGTTTCAGAGAAATGAGGGGAGATGGTATGAAAAGCAGACTAGATGATCACACCTGTAGCACTGATATTTTGGCTCATTCTTGGTTTGACTCTTGTGTATCAGTAATACTGGGAGGATGCAGGTGCTCTGGCCCCCACCCAGCTGACTTGGCCAGGTGACTGTGATGTCTTGAGTGGGCCTCCCTTACTGATACGGATGTCCCCCATTCAGCCATCCCAGAGGGAGGTTAGTTCTTTAGGAGCTGATGGCTAGTGCAGCTATTGGCAGAGGGGTTGTTATTCCAGATCTTTGACTGCATCATAGCTAATTTTCTATAAGGGGAGTAGGTGATGAAACTGTAGAGTCCCCTGGCTGGTATGGAGAGTCCATTGCAAGCCCCAGGTTTTGCCCTATGCCATCAAACCACAGCGCTTCTTGTAAGAATGCCTGTATGTTGAGTGTGGACCTGAACTTCTAAGGAACATTAGCAACCCCAGTCTCAACAGTGAAATTCTCTACTTGGACAGACAGGGCTATTTCCCCTCCAAACTTAAATGCTAATGAAATCTCTCCAAGAAGCCCCTTCTGCCTGAGAGAAGCAACAACCTTTCCTCTGCCTGACAATTCAAAGTGGAAGGGGTGTTTGGAATGCATCTGCAAGATGCCCCAGTTAGTTGAATTACTGTTAAAAATCAGGAGTTTCAGAAGTTGAATCTTCATGGAGTAAGTTAATGCCTATGCTGTTTTATAATTTCAAAAAGGAGAATTTTTATATTTAAACTTAAAAAAAATGAGCTAATTAGAAATTAGCTCAGAGGGATTTTTTAATTCTCTGAACTGAAGGTTTTTTTTTTTGGCCAATGATATTCGAAGAATTCCCCAAACATGCACTGAGCATTCATCGATGCCAGGCATTGCAATAAACAGGTTAGAAAGATAGGTGGAATATTCTTTCATTCCTCAGGGAACAGTCTAGTAAGATGTACACAAAAGCCCAGTCTTTCTAGAACCATTGAAGTGAGAGTTTCCAGAGAAGGTTTGTCTCTGGGGATGCAAAGATGAATAAAACTCAAGACTAGGACTCTCCTGAAGGAATCAGGTAATAACACAGTTATAATTCTGTGTAATCAGTGCTATCACTTGAGGATGATGAACTCTATGAGAGGATAGGGCTTCCCTGGAAGCTCAGCTGGTAAAGAATCCACCTGCAATGCAGGAGACCATGGTTCGATTCCTGGGTCAGGAAGATCTGCTGGAGAAGGGATAGGCTACCCACTCCAGTATTCTTGGGCTTCCCTTGTGGCTCAGCTGGTAAAGAATCCCCCTGCAATGCAGGAGACCTGGGTTCGAGGAGGGAGTGTCAGGAAGAGCCTGGAAGAGGAGGGAGAGGCTTGGGTTGGGTCTTAGAGAATAAGTAAGAGTTCAGGAGGAACGGGGCTGGGACAAGAAGTTCTAAACATTGGGAAAAGGTTGTGCCAGGACCCTGACATTTTAAACAGATTGGTGAATTCTGGAGCTGAGTGTTAGGGCTGTTTAAAATGTCAGGGTACAAGAGGAAGGTAAATGGGAGTGGTAGGGAAGGAGAAGTGGAAGACTCTTGGGGGGCTCTCGTGTGATAAGGGAAGGAGTGCACTTCATCCTGGACATGGTGATGAAGCAGAGAAGAGGTTTTGAGTGGGACAGGGAAGGCTGGCATTTTCACTTAAAAATCCTCAGTAGCTGCAAAGGATGCCTTGGACAGAGGGAGATGCAAGGCAGGGAGACTGCTTCTGGGACTATTAAGCCGAGGGAAGAATTTGTAGCTAGGCTAGGGTAGTGAGAGTGAGGAGATGTTGGAGGAAAGGAGGCGAAATGGACAAGATGAATTAAGGTAAGGATGATGCTGAGATTTCTAGGTACCCTGTAAAGTGAGCTGGGTGAGACAGTGAGAGACTTTATTTTTTTGGGCTCCAAAATCACTGCAGATGGTGACTGCAGCCATGAAATTAAGATGCTTGCTCCTTGGAAGAAAAGTTATGACCAGCCTAGACAGCATATTAAGAAGCAGAGACATTACTTTGCCAACAAAGGTCCATCTAGTCAAAGCTTTGGTTTTTCCAGTAGTCCTGTATGGATGTGAGAGTTGGACTATAAAGAAAGCTGAGCGCTGAAGAATTGATGCTTTTGAACTGTGGTGTTGGAGAAGACTCTTGAGAGTCCTTGGACTGCAAGGAGATCCAACCAGTCCATCCTAAAGGAGATCAGTCCTGGGTGTTCATTGGAAGGACTGATGCTGAAGCTGAAACTCCAGTACTTTGGCCACCTGATGCGAAGAACTGACTCATTGGAAAAGACCCTGATACTGGGAAATATTGAGGGCAGGAGGAGAAGGGGACGACAGAAGATGAGATGGTTGGATGGCATCACCGACTCAATGGACATTAGTTTGAGTAAACTCCAGGAGTTGGTGATGGACAGGGAGGCCTGTCGTACTGCGGTTCATGGGGTCGCAAAGAGTTGGATACGACTGAGCAACTGAACTGAAGGTGACCTGAATAGTCTTCCACGTAAGAGTTCAATAAATGTTCATTTCTTTGGGCAACAGAGTAGATAGTGATGCTCTTAAGTGGAGAAAAAGAAAGCTAGAGGAAGATTTGGGAGAAAAGGATGTACTTGGTATTGGGTCTCAGACATTTGTTCCTTTACAAAACAAAACAAAAAACTACATGTTTTCTGCCAGTGACAAATTCATATGGTCATTTGGTAGATTGGTGTAGTATTGTTAATTAAAAAATACTCTAATTGAAAACTGTCTTTCCAGATGACCAGTGGAAAGTATGCTTCGTATATTATACACGATTGCCTTGATTATTTATTTATTAGGCCACCTCTGGGGCCAGGCTAGTCAGAAACAGTGATGATATGGTCAGGTTTGGGAGGATTTCTGTACTTTGCCTTTCCAGACAGCTCCTTGGGAGGAAAGATAAATTGTCTAGGTTCCCATGCTCCTGATAAAAAAAAAAACCATTTGTTCTAGTTAATGCTTCGGAAACCAAGGACCTTGTCAATTTCTTCTTGGGATCAGCTTGGATCAGAGTAATTTTAACATGAAGTAAGGAAAGGAGGATGAAAAATAAGGATCCAGTAAACCTCCTGACATCAAATAAACATAATTTAACTTTTTTGCTCAGTGTTTCATTTCCAGTTATGTGAGTGAAGATCATCACGCCAATCTTGGTAATTCCTATGTCTAAGGGAAGTAGGAGTTACATATTGATTCTAGGTACCCCTTGTCCCTGGATAGCATTTTAATGTCTGTTAATGAGCATTACACACTAATTAAATACCTATAATAAACTGGAACACTGTGGTATTACCCTGAATACCATATTAATTGTAAGGTTTCATTCCCCTATAAGAGTCAAGATAACTGTAAATTTGTTGAGATGGAGAGAAACATGGGAATAGTTGTACAAGTATTGGTCATGCTGTAAATATTCAAGAAGTGGATACTGAGTGTATATTATGTTCTGGACATTATGTTAGGCTCTGGGGACACAGTGAAAAGCACAGGAACAGTCTTTGCTGGAGAGGAACATATGTTATATTGCAGAGGACAAATAGGCAATCAAATAAATGATAACAGATGGAGGTCAGTGTTGTCAGAGGTAAATGATAAGAGTGAAGAAAGTGATGTGCTGAGAAAATGACAGGCAGGGTCAAGGAAGTCTTTCCGAGGAGCCATGCCAGGATCTAAAGATAAGGGTGAGGCAGAGGGAACCCATACTCAGACCCTGGGGTGGGAATGAGCTCTGCAAGTTCAAGAGACACAAAGAGGGCCACGATGGGGGTGTATGCAGATACTGGAGAGCGAGGGAGACATGGCTTGTTTCCTCTGACCAATCGTGGAAGGCTTATTAGAGACTTTGAAATGAAACAGATGTGTATATACTACAGACAGACATATATCCCATCTCATTTAACAGTGTAGTGAGCTAAGTGTTGTTACCTCCATTTCCTAGAAGAGGGGACTGGGTATCAGGGAGCAGATCTGCAGAGCTCGGGCCCGAGTCAGGGCCGTTCCACTCTCCCACTGCGCCCTAACTGAGGACAGCAGAGCCGGAGCAAGGCACTTGGAATGAGTAGATGCTGAGTCACTGGACTCCGAGGCTGGCGTCCCTTAAATTATGTGATGGCTTTGGGGTATTAACAGCTATCAAACAACGACAACAGGGATGATAACAGTACCTCCTACTACATACTTTATAAGCACTTTGCCACACAGTTCGTCCTTTGTGGCTCAGAAGAGCCCTCAAAGGTAAGCAGGACAAGGTCTGTTTTTCTGTAGGTTAAGAAATTAACCTGAAGTGACACAAGACAAAGTTGGGATTTGGCTCTTCTGATTCTAATCAAGGGCTCTTTCCTTAGCCAGAAAAACTCCTGATTGAAGGAGGACATAAATATGGCTCATAAGCTTGTCATCCTTCAGACTTCCAGAAAACAAATATGTACTTTTTTTTCAAAGTGCTTTTGATCGTGAATAAGAAGCATAAAATATAGACTCCCTCTCGTGGGTTTATTGAGCTTCTATTGTGTGTCAAGCACTAGGACTGTCAAAGGATTATAGTGAAATAGGTTGAAATTACTAATTTAGCATAGTGTTTCTTACCCTGTGATACAGGACTAGAAAAAATGCTCTGGAAATACAAAGGAAGAAGTAATTAAGTCACTTTGGGGAATTTGGGGAAGACCTCACCAAGATGATGACAGTGAACTAGGCCTTGAAGGATGAATATTTGGCTTTCTCCAGGAGGGGAGCAGGAAGATTATTCTAGGAAAAACAGATAAGAATACCGTGATAAAAGAGTATGGAGATTCTGAGGAATAGGAACTCATTGACTGTATCTGGAGCATGGAATATATAGGAAATAATTATGGGTAAGGAGGCTGTAGACTGAGGCTGTTTGCAGAGAGCCTTGAATGCCAGGCTCGGGTGGTGCTGTATTTGGCTTGACCATCCCAGGTTTATTAGTAAGGGGATGATGTGGTTGTATTTTCTGGGTTTTACAAAACAAGTGCCATTGGCAAAGGGCAGTGGGACTGGAACAGAGCAAAGGCTAGAAACTATTGTAGCAGTGAAGGAGAAAGAAGAAAGCCCTGCATCAGTTGTAATCCCTGATTATGTGCTGAAGACGTATGGCAGTAACACTGGGCTGAGGGACTGATTGGCTGTGAAGTCACACTGATCGTGTTTTGAACATACACACCAAGGGCCACATTGGTACACATACACATGCTTCTTATTTTGGCCTCCCTACACTTAGCCCAGTTCTCCCTGACCCTTCAAGGCGTCTATTGATTGTTTTTTTCCATCCTCAAAAAAGGAGAAAATGTTATAAAACTGTAATCTTACAGATTCTTTCTATATGATCTGATCTTTGAGCCCATAGGAATCTTCTGGCTGAGAAATGGTGAGTGCAATCAAATTTTTGAAGAGTTGGATGCTATGATGATATTTATGTCCTGCAGATTATTTATTTGGAACTGTTGTTGCAAATTTGAAAGCCCGCCTACTAAGCACTTTGGGGAGATTATTCCCAGCCAGTGACCTCTGGTAGGGAAACATTAGCAGAGCAACTTGTTCTCTCTCTGTTTCAGGCCTCCTGCTGAATGCTGAAGGAGAATTTAGATATTAGATAAAGGACTCTAATGTTTCTTTCAGATCCCACACATTTCTAAAATATGCTTTCTTTTCACTTTTTTTTTTTTAATTTAACTAACTGTGGACCACTCATCCTGGCTTTAAAATGCAATGTAGGGTCATAATTATTTAAAAAATCAACAAACACAGTTTGCTTGCTCTTTAATTTTTAAATTATAAGCATCAATAATTTATTTCGGTTGCAGAGAAGGGCTACACTTAATCTCTGAAGTAAAATGAGTTTTTCTGCTTTAGCTTGAATTTGCTTCAGTCTCCTTTCACCCGTAACCATGTAACACCGTGGGAAGGGTCCCCAGATAATCTCTACATGCAGTCAGAACCATCTGCAGGGAGCCTTCCCTGTTCATGTCAGTGTTTCCACGAAGGACAGGCAGCATCTTGAGGCTATTCTGGTGGTTCATATACTGACATTGCCACTTGCGAAAGCTTTCAACTCCCTCTACCTCAGTTATTTCAATAAAGATGAAATTCATGTCCTGTGAATGCTGTCAAGACCAAAAGAGGTGTGAAACCACTGCAACAAAGTCTGGCACAAGTGAAGTTTCAGTAAATATTAGCTCCTTTAAACACCAGTTTATAGAAGTCAGGTAAGAGAGGTGCAGGCTTTGCTTTAGGGAGATTATAATTTAGTTTTCAAAACCAGTGATTGGCAGGATATTGTTTAAAATTCCTGCTTTTCCATTGATCTGTGCATCTGTTTTGATGCCAGTACAGTGGTGTTTTATTGCTATGGCTTTGTAATATAATCTAAAGTGATGGGGCATGATACCGCCAGCTCCGTTCTTTCTCAAGATTGCTTTGCATATTTTGTATTTCCATACAATTTTTAGGATCCTTTGTTCTAGTTCTGTGAAAAAGGTCATTGGTATTTGGATAGGGATTGCATTGAATCTGTATACAAATACAATATGTTATCACTTATAGAATGAATATAATGGAAACAGATTCACAGATATGGAGAATAAACTAGTAGTTACCAGTGAGGAGAGGGTAGTGGAGAGGAGCACAATAGGGGTAGGGGATTAAGAGATACAAACTCCTATGTATAAAATATAATCTTCAAGGATATATTGTACAGCACAGGAAATACAGTCAGTATTTTATAACTTTAAATGGAGTATAAGCTACACAACTTTTGACTCACTGTTGTACAACTGAAACTAATAGAATATTGTAAATCAACTGTACCTCAATAAAAAAGAAAATCCTTGATTCTCATGTCTCCTGTTAAGTGTCTGATGTCAAAAATGGAATTACACAGCCATTTACCTCCTTGGTGATCTAGGAAATAGGTATGTTTTTACTTTTTCTATTCAGATTGGTTACAGAGAGTGGAATCCAGCATCAGTGTTAAAGACTGAGCTTGAAGAATCCTTGACTAGGATTAATACAGCTCTGTCAGCGAGCTCAGTCCAGTTCAGTCTCTCAGTCATGTCCGACTCTTTGTGACCCCATGGACTGCAGCACGCCAGGCCTCCCTGTCCATCACCATCTCCCGGAGATTACTCAAGCTCATGTCCATTGAGTCGGTGATGCCATCCAACCATTTCATCCTCTGTTGTCCCCTTCTCCAAGTCAGCGAGTTACTTGGAAGTAAATTTCCTGAAACAGCTTTGTTTTTTTTCAAATAAATGGCAGGTATAGGTACATAATTCAAATTATCTTGTAGTCTGTTTTTTAAAAAGGCATTAAATCATACTAGTGCAGAATTTTAGCCAAATTCTCTTGTCCATTGAAATGGCCTACTAACATTTAAGTACTGTTACTCTAGTGAGCAAGATACAGTCCCTGAAATTGTTGTAGTTTAATTGACTTGGATAAGTATTTTGTGGTTTAAACAATTAATTGTTGCTACCTGAAATGGGAGGTATTTCTGTTTTTTGTGCAGGTAGGAGTGAAGGCCAAATTTTAAAAATTAATTGCATTTGAGTAAGTGACTGTGGAATACTTGTTTTCATTGACCCAATTGTTATAGAGATGTGCAATTATTTAATCAGCTAAGTAATTTGTACTTTTGTAGTCTTATCATTTTCATGCTTCATTATAACCCTATGTACTCAAAGTATTGAACCTATTCCATAAACAGTATTAATCTCAATTACTTTGGTAGCTTTAAATAATATTCCCTTATTAAATATGTTCTTTGTCATGCCGTCTGTTTTTGCAGCATCAGAAACTGTTGATGCTGATAAAAGCAAACATTCAGTTAAAAAACCTTTTCATATTTTAATTAATTAAGAAAAAATAAATGGTGCATTTATAGTTGGTTATGGAAAACACATTATTAGGCTAATTTAGAACTTTGAATCCAAAATCCAACTTCATGGCTTGGTTTCATCTATGGGACATTAAAACAGTAGAACATTTTTCATTGTGGCAAGAATTGCAGTGTTGAAATTTTGAAAAGATTTCGTTTCGTCCATGGGACTATAAACTTGAAGGCAGGACCCACCGCTTTTATTTCTGTGCTGCCTGATCCTGTGGTTAAAATTTGCTGATTAGAGTGGACCTGAAGTGAATAACACAACAGAATTTGAGACTGAATCTCCCAGGCAGGTTTTCCTTGTGTAATATACATAGGATGAACCTGATTAAACCAACCTTTTTTTTCATTTCAAAAATTTCATTTTATTCTGTTCATCTTTGTGGAATATTTGTATGGTTTCCTGCTGTAACTCATTTGGGTAGTGAGTTAACTGTTTCCTTGGAATTTAGCCCTTTTCTTTTTTCCCCTGCAATTCTGCTTTAAAAAAAAATTTTTTTTTTGAGATAGATGTTTATTTTTTTCCGAACTGTAAACTTTTTATGGGGTATAGCCAATTAACTATGTTGTGGTAGTTCCAGGTGAATAGCAAAGGGATTCAGCCTTCCACATACATGTATCCATTCTTCTCCAAACCCCTCTCCCATCCATAGTGCTTCCTTTTACTTGGCAGTATTCAGGCTTCCCAAAGTTAGCTTGAGTCTGGGTTCAGATTGCAACACAACGTCCAAATGATCCTTCAAGTTGTAGGAAAAAGCTGAAATAAAATTAAAGGCTCTATCATGTACACCACCTGAAAACAAACCAACCCAGCCACATGTGTGTCTTCTGTTAACTCTTGGCTAGTACAAAGAGCTAATATTTCTTGCAAAGATAAAAAGATGACCCAAGACAATTTCCCCAAGTTAAACAGTTCTGAAGTTTTACTGTGGGATCCAATTCAACTGGTATTTAACTCTAGAACCAACACCCCAGTTTAATTTAATCACCACAAACAGAGTCACTGAGAGTCATACATGATGCAAGTGACTTAGCAGGCATGCGTGCACAGCCAAAACTGAATGAATACATATGACCTGAGTTTACAGTTCAGTGTTAAAGTAGAATGGGCAGAAAGGTAGGCAGAGAAAGTATAATATTCTTTACTTGTTAGTAAATACTACAGAATTCACTCATTTCCCTGTTTTATTAGTCTAGCTCAGAGTTTTTCAAACTTCTGTGTGCCTGTGACCTATTATACAGGTCAGGTCAGTTCAGTTCAGTCGCTCAGTCATGTCTGACTCTTTGCAACCCCATGGGCTGTAGCATGCCAGGCTTCCCTGTCCATCACCAACTCCTGGAGCTTACTTAAACTCATGTCCATCGAGTCATGAGGCCATCCAACCATCTCATCATTATACAGGTATTTTTACCCAAATCCACTCATTCTATCTTATAGGTGATATAAGAAACCTCAAAAAGAAATGTCACTATCTTTATAAACTGTCTCTAATAAGTACTTCCGTCTGTATATTATATAAGAACATTTATCAAAATTGAAAAGATTTTAGACCTTTAACCCATTTCTGTCTAAAAGTCTCACTTGTGAAACTGGGATCCAGGTCCCTGGTATTTCATCCTGTGTCTTGGGCATGAAGCAGCTCATGGTCCAAAGTGTCATTATTGTACTCATGGTAACTTCTCTGCTCACATCATCAGGGCTATCTGGTCTGTGAGATGCCGTTAGATATCATTTAGGATGGGTTTCAAGGCTGGCTTCTTGCAGAGATGCTGTGGGATGCTTAAGCAAACTTCCGGATTGGTTGGTATAACTATGGGGCTTTGGGTCTTATTTGTAAAAACAAAAAGTAATTAGCCTCCAACTAATAAAAATAAATGGAAAAAATAAAAACAAAGCAAATATTATCAGCAGCTGGGCAGAGGAGGAGAAGATGCCAATCCTGCCCGACTCCGGAGGAGGCAGGGGGCTGTCCTGCCTCGCTGAGAACGGGCTGTTATCCACTGCTCTCTTGTTACGCTGACACGGCCCCCTGGCTGGGCTGATTGGTCGCTGGCCATAACTGATGGGGAATTCTGATATTCTAGCCGGTAGTTCCTCACACTCCAAAGAGGTGCCTTCCCATCTCTCTCTTCACCTTCCGACCCCGGCCTTGTGCTCAGCCTCCCCCCACCTCGCCGCCTCTGCCCCCCGGGGGGAGGAGAGCCCTGGGCGTGATGCTCTGAAATCCACCAGGCTGTTCGCGCTCCAGCTCGCCCTCCGGAGAGTCCTGTTCCCGACTTCTCGGGGCTTTTACAGCACAAACAACTGCATGCGGGCCGGGGTGGGGGAGGCCGAGAAGGACTTGGGTATGTTGGTTTTCTCGTCTTTCATCACTTTGTTGGCCTCATCCGTTGCCTAGACCTCCGCGGTGGATTTCTTTCTGTCTAAGGCTCTGAGGAAGGATCCCTTCTCCTTCTGTGACTCTTTCTATTTTTATGGTAAGTGCTTGCATTCAAGGAGCAGCCCTGGTGCAGTGAAGTGAACGCTTAGCTAGCTCTCTCTCTTCCCAGCTAAGCTTGGCGACCTTCTCTCTGCGTTTCTCTAGTGTTCCTGGGTCCACGTCTGGGGTGGGGAGTGGGGACCCAGCTATTGAAAATGCCGGAGGGTCATCTGTCTGGCTTGTCTTTTTGTTTTGTTTAATTGTTTCCATAAACGGAGCTCTTCGGCTGTGATGGAAACATAAGCACTCTCTCTTTGTCCTTGAAGCGGCAGCCTGGGAGATGTGAGCATGATGGTAAACTGCAGCAGTGTGCAGGGGACCCGGGGAGGGCGACTGACAGATCTGGGGGCGAGATGAGCCCTCGGCGTGCTCAGGTGCACTCTCTCCGAATCCGGAAGGGCCGGGCTGCTCGGCCCACCCAGCGCACTGTTCCATCTTTCCCGGAGACGACGGCACACGTGTGAGTTATGTCGGAGTCGGCTGGGGGCAGCGGCGCCTTGAGCACCTGCCTGTGGGTCCACACCGGCCCTGCGTCTTTCTCGTGGGCTTTGCAACTCGGGCAGTAACATTGGCGGCGGCGGGAGGACCCCTGTGCCCGCGGACGGAGTAGACGGCATGACCTCATTGCTTTTTCTCTGGAATTTCAGGGTGCCTGTTCTGCAGACGGGTCTCTTCCCATCCTCTTCCCAGGGTGCTGAGGCAGTGACAAGAGGCACGTTTTTTTTTGAGTTGACAACATAGTTTCAATCCTCCTCCTGGTAGATAAAAGGCTTGGAGGCTGTTAGAATGGTTAGACTTTGCTAACAGAACAGAAGCAGGGTTGGAAGGAAGAACGGTGCGTGTTGCGGTGACATCAGGCCGGCTGTTTTGTTGCAGGGCATTTACTCTTAGATTCGTGTTCTGATTTTTCACCTTGTCTCTGAGGCTGCTGGCTCCGGCACCACAGCTTCAGGTCAATTATTGGCAGCCCCTGGAATTCCAAAGGAAACACATCGTGGACACAAAGTGCAGTTCTATCTTGTGGGACCTGGGGTTAAAGGGGAGTCTCTTCTCACAGGGAGTTGTCTGTCTTTTCTTTTTTTTTTTGGGTAGCAGGTGTCTTGGATTATTTTGGTCACCGCAGCATTCCAAAGAATAATCTTTGCAGTTCTCATTCTGCTCGTTATTTTCCAGTCGAACTGTAAATGGGTTATCTTGATTTTGTGTGGGTTTTCTGATTGTGGTCCATTTAACTCTAGGGAGGGGGAAATGTGGGGTGAAATTTATGGTCTTTCTCCCTGTTGATTGGGAGTTTGGAACGTAAAGTTGCTTGACTGGCTTGCTCTTTCTCACCGCTCTTATTTCTACCCTCAGTGTGGATTTGTCTTAAAATAGTGGTGATGACATCAGACATATGCTTTTATCTTGTTCCCTAGGTACATTTGGTTGGTTTTGGTAGAGCGTTCTTTAAATACATGAAAGCATATATTAAAACAAAGAACAAGAATTTGTAGATGTTTACATTATATCCCAGCTTCACAGTGAAACCAGCAAATAGGATAACAGCAACAAATTAGGATCCTTGCATACTGTAATCTCTGAATCATTAAATAATGTTTTAAATACTTTCATCATTGTTTGCATTAGCTATTCTAATATCCATACTTCCCTACACTTAGTTATGGCTGGGAGCAATGTTGTCATTTAACTGGCTGGCTTCTGTGCTTCCTTTGATTCTAATGTTTAGTTGTTGACTTTCAACTCTACTGGTGTTTTCTTGCTTTGCTTAATTATTTCCCCTCCAATTGCAAGGATTTTTATCAGGTGCTTGGCAACTCAACTTGACGTATTCATCAAGATGGAAAGAGTTATAGAGTCAGCTTGGGTGTCTTGGAAATAGACCCTGCATTTCACAAGACAGGCCATTTCAGATGCATTTAGAAATCTTTTGTTTTAATTAGTAGCAACATTAGCTTTGAGAGAAAATACTGTGGGCGTCCTTCATTTTACTGAGCAGAATATTCATCTGTGCCATCAGAATTGTATATATGCAGCATATTCACAAGTGTATTGTTTACTTGTGACTGTTGTGTACATATTTTCATTATTTGTAGCATGCTTATTTAGAGAGGAGGAGAAACATTTCTGAGACTGTTTTGCATTCTCCAGCTAGTTTTTTTTTTTTTTTGGTAGGGATTTCCCCAATGATTCCACACCCCTCCTCCAGATAACGCCTTTGGGAATTTCTCTGAATTGGGAGAGTGCATTCTTTGTGTTTGCTTGTTTCACAGCATGATGCCAGCCTAATTCTTTTGCAGGGTCTCTGAAGGCAGCGTATACAACCACTGCAGGAAATACTGGTAAAAGCTGTGCTGAATGGAGCCAGTAACTCTTAGCCTCTTGGTGTGGTGTAGTCACTGAAACATTTTGTGTGTGTGTGTGTGTGTGTGTTTGTTTAGGTGCTATGTCATGCAACCAATTTTGCTTGCAACCCTAGCAAATTATATTTATTTGAAATGGGTCTAGAAACACCTAGATAGATGTAGATACAGTTATTCATACAACTGTCATTAAAACAGTGCTTTTACTGTTTCTTTTGATGATGATCTAATTTGAAACCTATAACTTATATTCTGAGTCAGTATTTTCCATTTTTTATCTTCTGTCTGCTTCTTTCCTACTTCTGCTTTATGTTTCTATGCATGAACATGCATATGTGCCCACCTGTAAACTCAATGAAGATTGTTTGATTAATGAAGAGTTGGTTAACAGCTTCTCTTCCAGTAACCAAGCTCTTGTGCTCAACCTGTTATCATGTAACTGAGAGAAGAAATTGTCCCTGTTAGTATAACTATAACCACATGTGTCTGTAGGCCTTCTTGTCATTGAAACTACTTTCCATAGTTGATTACTAGGACCAGAAATAGAATCACTTTTGCATTTTAATTAATGACATTCTAGATTTGTCTAGGTTGGAATGCCCTCAAATCTTGGCATGTTTACTATTTAAAAGGTCTTTTGGTAAAGAGGGGGAGTTTATGGATGATACAAAATAAAATCACTTGATTGTGGGTACAGCCTTTCTTTGGAAATTGAATGAACTATATCATTAAGGATGTTGGCTAAATTTTCCTGTGGCTTTTTAAAATATAATTAAGGTGACATATTCCTTTACCATCTCTCCATGAGCCCCCCCCTTTTTTTAAAGAGTAAAAAGAACATATAAATCCCACATAAAGCTGCTTAGAGGGAGAATCATTTTTTAACAGAAATTCAAAACCACTTTCAACACCAGCTATGGTGATCTACTTTGAAAGGAACTTGCTGGTCAATTGGCAACTCAGACAGATTGTATAAGAGGAGAAATTCTTCATGAGCTGCGTTGAAGACTGCATTTTTGATCTGTCTCCCTTCTGAATTCATCTAGGACTGTAGTCACTAGGTCAGCTTTGCAGAAAAAAAATCATGTTCTTAGGAGCTTAATAATCTACCCACACTGTCATAAATGTTTATGTTGCAAGTTATATCTCTTGGGTGGTAAAGGGAGTTGGCAGAATTTTGGAGGAGAGTCAAATCACAGCCCGAAAATAATGTAAGATGAAAGGGGAAAAATTCCTCCCCATACTTAGCATGCATTCTCCACTCTGGCTGTTGGCCTTTAAGTCTGAAGAGTCAAGAAACTGTTAAAAATACATAATGACAGGTTTGGTGGGCCTGTTCTCTAATAGAAATCTCTGACCCCTAAGTAGGCATCTGCTGAGTGACATTTTGGCTTGCAGCCATTCTTATAGGAAGCAGACATATTGTCATACTGCAGGAATTTACTTACATTTTTCCCATTGGCCTCCCACTGGGGACCTCCTGTGAGTGTCAGAGAGGGAACAGTGTCTGGACACCATTAGAGACCACGGGCAGTCCCAGCAGGATGTCTTCAGGACCCCAAGTGCCTCTCTGGTCTCAGCCACCAACTGGCTGTCAGACTCAGACTCATAATTGGGCTTGGAGGACCAGGTAATCTGCAAAGTGAAAGTGAAAATGTTAGGTGCTCAGTCGTGTCCAGCTCTCTGTGGCCCCATGGGCTGTAGTCTGCTAGGCTCCTCTGTTCATGGGAGTTCCCAGGCAAGAATACTGGAGTGGAAGCCATCCCCTTCTCTAGGAGATCTTCCTGACCCAGGGATCGAACTCAGGTCTGCCACATTGTAGGCAGATTCTTTACTGTCTGAGCCACGAGGGAAGCCCCAGATAATCTGAGGGCTCTCCCAATCACTTAAAAATCATGAACTGTTGTTCCAGCTCTATATTTTTTACTAGATGGGTGATTCTAAGGCAGTTGACCCAGATGAGACATTCCTGGGGGATGGGGAGTGGGCTGTGCCTTCCCTTAACCCTACAAGACCCAGCATGCCATGACAGTGACATGACCATCAGAGTTACTCAGAATCATTGGCTGATGGTGATCCTTCATGGTCAGAGCTTGTGTGGGCATGGCGACTACCTGCTGCCCTGGGGACACCTTGAAATACCTCTCCTTGTCATCAAAAGGGACCTGGAGGAGTCTCTTACCTACCCTCTGGTTTCACAGATGAGAAAGCTAAAGTCCCGGGAAGTTAAGTCACTACCACAGGAGAGAGATCTGGTCCGCACCTGGGCAAGACAGTTGAGTCAATGTGCATGGATTCACTGAGACAGCAGCTCCACTCCTGGGGTGGGTCCCCTTCCACGATACACAGCTGACACTTACTGTGTCATTCTTTGCTCACAAAACTGCTTTGTGGCCTCCAACTCACTGCTGTCCATTATTTCTGGGGTTATTTCATGCAGATTACGTGGCTATGCCAGTCAGAGTGAGTCACATCAAGCAACTGTTTATGGTCATGTGTTTATGCTTGTGCGGAAATGCATTTTTTATATTGAAACTGCTTTTCTTACGAACATTTCAAGAATTCAAAAAACATTATGCTTGATTTCCCACCCCCTGGGCTTCAGCTGTTTCCGTTCTGTTGAGGGGGTGATGTTTATGGATCAGTTCCTTTGTCTATTTGCTCCAGGATTCATTGAGCACCTGACGTGCCCCCCAGTGCCGGGCAGTGGGGACCTCCTGGTGACACAGCTGGACGCCGCCGTTGCTCTGAGGGCGTTCAGTCTAGGGACGCTTTATGGAGTTCATCATCTCTTGACTTTTTCAGCCAGTGGTCTGCTTGCCGTTTCATAATGGTTTCTCAAAGAGCCCAAGTTGAAACACAGTTCGCCTGGGCAGTTCTTTGCTGTGATTATTCCGCTGAGAAGTTCTTTTCATAAAAAAGCACCTTTGCTATCACTGCAAGGTATATCTTTGCCATTTTCCAAAATAGTATTTTTAGCTTGTGATTTTTGTTACCTGATTGGACAAAAGAGATTAATTAGCTGAACTTGTTTGTGCTGTTGTTGGGATTCACCAAGATGACTGTTACCATTTTTTGGCAAAACTAGCCTGATTCCTGGAATTGTATATTCAGAGTCTGGATAGCACAGCGTCCATGGAACTAATGGTAGGTTAAAGACCAAATTCCTTAGCCTTCTATACCAGGCCTGTTATAATGTACAGCTATTACTCCTATGCTCTGCTTCTAGTTCTGCAACTCCCCTAGAACATTCCAGAAATACCGAAACTTTTGCAGTGCTCGGGAGTAAGGCGCTCTCACTTGCATCTGTGCCTTTGTACATACTGTTTCTCCTGAGACTAACTTTCTAGACAAGCTCAGACAGTATCTCCCATGGAAACTTTTTGACACTTACCACCTTTACTGATCCTTGTGCCCAAAGCTGAGCTAGGTCGACACTGTCTGTCCTCTTACATACCTCTTTGGACTTGATATAGACCTCATAGGACTTTATAAATTATTATTATAATTACTTGTCTACTTGCCTCTCTCCCAAGTAGACAGTTTGTTCCTTGAGGGCAGGGATCATATTTTTTCATCTCTATATCCCAAGGCCCAGCAGAGTGACTGCTGAATAGCAGATATCCAATAATTCTTGAGTCAGGGACTGAGCAATAACAATAATTCTTGAACAAACAGATCGAGACTCACCATAGAAAACCTAGGGTCCTGGTATTGGCAATGGCTGCCCTGTGTGGAAAACTTAATTTTTCAAAATAATGTGACTGTATGAATTGTACAGAGGATAAAGAGATTGGCAGCCATCCTGTGTAATCCATTAGAAATTCTACGTGAAATCCCAGAAAATGTCTCTGCCTCCCAGTGAGTTTCAATAAACAGTTAAGAATTTATTAAGTGTCTTCTCTAAGCAGAGCCTTGTGTCCGGTCCCCAGGAATGAAAGATTTAAAGAAAAAAAAAGAACAGTGTAATTCCTGTCCTCCGAAAAGCCACAGACTAGTGAGAACTTATTCTGTGACCTGGTTACAAGGCAGAGTCTAGTAGGCTGTAGACTTCAGGCGCGACTGAAGTAGAAAGGTCATTTTAGGCAGACGGGCTGGCTTGAGTAAGAACTTAGAGATGTGATGGTGGGTCAACAATGAGGTGGCTTTGGTTGGAAGATAAAGGGAGTGGATGGGCCTGTAAGGAGGGGGGTGGAAAATGCAGAGGAGGATGAGGAAATTTTGGGTGGGAGAGATGGCAGTGGTATCAGAAGATCTGAGTGGCAGTTGATGATTTCTGAAAGCTGGGAGATAATAGAGTCTAGAAAAAGCCAGTTAGAAATTTGTTTGGAATCTCTCCTTGGGTTTAATTGAGTCAAAAGTCTATTTTCAGCAGGGGAGAAATGCAGTTGCTTAGCATAAGACTTGTGTTTCTCACCCACCCCTTTTGCCCTTGAGGGTATAGTTTGACATTCAAAGTCATCACAAGGAAGTGAAGCTGGGAAATCTAACCTAAATCAATCAGTTTTAGACCTAGAGAGAGTTGAGGACCGAGGTCACTGAAGTGCCTGTTAACACACTGTCCAGGCTGTAAAGAACCCCCTAAGCCCTTTGGTGCTTTATTGCTAATAATTTATGGCTTTTTTCTTTGGCGATTAGCCTTGTGCTATTTACAAAGAATATAATCATCTTACCCTGGTGCTAGGAAAGATTGAAGGTGGGAGGAGAAGGGGGGATGACAGAGGATTAGATGGTTGGATGGCATCACTGACTCGATGGACATGAGTTTGAGCAAGCTCCGGGAGTTGGTGATGGACAGGGAGGCCTGGTGTGCTGCAGTCCATGTGGTCACAAAGAGTCAGACATGACTGAGCAACTGAACTGAACTGATAATCATCATCTTATGAACCAGTGGATATAGGCATGCATGAACTAGTTTCATGTAGGTGAAAAAGTGGCTTAGAAAATTTTGTATTAGTTCATCCCTGAAGTATGATTTCTGTTGTGTCTTCCCTCCTTTTTTTTTTTTTTCTTTTAAGAGTCAGGAAACATATGTTTAGGAAGTGGTGAGTAGTTAAGTTTTGTACATCTCAGAGTTGGATCTGATCAGATGACTCTCCATCTTGAAAGTAACCTAAAAAAGATTGAGGAGGATCTCTAAATATCTTGGCCAGAGTATGAAAGCAAATCTTGTTTACGGAGTGAGAGATGATGAGATAGAACAGCTTCATTCACTTACTTACTCACTTAAGGAGGACTACTGAACATTTATGGGCTTCCCTAGTGGCTCAGAAGGTAAAGAATCTGCCATCAATGCAGGAGAACTGAGTTCGATCCCTGGGTCAGGAAGATCCCCTGGAGAAGGGAATGGCAGCCCGCTCCAGTATTCTTGCCAGGGATATCCCATGGACAGAGGAGCCTGGCATGGTGTCACAAAGAGTCGGACATGAGTGAGTGACTAACGTGCACGCTGAACGCTTATGATACTATGTTCCTGGCTCAGTTCTGGGCACTGAAGAAACAGGCAAAATGGTCAATGTCTTGTCTTCATGGAGCAGATGTTGTGGTAGGAGGCGAGGAGGAAGCATTATTTTGGCCCATACAAAGCATGTCAGATGGTGATAAGCACTATGGGGAAAAAAATGAATATTTTGTTCACATTTGGCTTTCTTTTGATTTATTTAACTTATTTGTTATCTTTGAATCATTTTCTTCATTTATTGTTTTCAGCCTGTTGTTTTTATATTTGCTTTCTGACGAGTCTATCATAAATAAATCAAAACGAGTTTTTTTTTCCTGCTACGTAAGTGCAACTGTTGAAACCATTGGAGTGTTGTGAGCAAAAGTTAGAAGCAGGAATTCAGTTTTTGATCTGACTTAAAGGAAAAGTACTGTAGACATCAAAGCTCATGTGAGTGTGTTTCTGAAGGGTAAAATTGTCAGAATTTAAAGGAGCAGTATGGGATAGGAAGAGATCGCTGTCTCACCAGAATCTGAGGGGAGTGAATTAGGCTGCTCTTGGAGACAGAGTGTGAGCTTAGGGGACTGTGGGAGAGAGAGAAATGATGGCCATCACCAATGAGCATAACTCATTAGGAGAGGGAGATGGGAGTGAACTGAAATGAACACACAGGAAATTTAGCAAGGAATTTCAGTTCGGGAAGGAGGATAAAGCCTGCGAGACATATGTGTATCAATGAGCAACACTTCCAGAAACAGGTGCTGCCTAATGGAGAACATCTGTGTGAATTGGTTAATGGAAATAATAACTTGAAACAAAAAGCAGTATTTATGGATTTCTAAAAATTCCCACTCTATATTGTGTGATCTTGAATTCAGTATCAATGTTCCATTCTATTCCAAGCAAGCTTCCAGTCAATACTTTCTACTTTACTTCTAAAAAATTTAGGATTTAAAGCAAAATATCTTCTGGTGGCACAGAGTTGCTCTGGGGCAGTCTGGTTCCCATTCTGGCCCTGCTAGTTACTTGCCTTTGGATCTTGAGCAAGTTACTCAGTCTCTTGCTAAGTTGATATGTTGTATTTTCATTTTTATTCAGTTCAGGAAATTTTCTTTGTTTTTGGCTGCTCTGCATGCAGAATCTTAGTTCCCTGACCAGGGATTGAACCTGCACCCCCCTGCAGTAGAAGCACAGAGTCTTAACTAGTGGACCACAAGGGGAGTCCCAGTTACTTACTCTCTTTGTACATTATTGTCTTCAGTTATAAAAAGGGGGTTAACTAATATTCTCTGTTTTATAGAGTGGCTGAGTTAAATGAGATAGTATTGGAAAGTACTTAGTACAGAGGCTACAAGCTAGTCACACAGCCTAACAGTTGTTAGCTCATTATTATCAAAGCGTCTCTGCTGTTAGGAATTTGGAGAAATTCTCGCATATATATTTACCGGCCTAGCAGAACTCTTCTTTAATAATTCAGATTGTGCTTTCTTCTTCATGTTTGTGATTAATGATTTCACATTGGAGTTTTTTGGATGGATCTCACAGGTTTTGTTCTCAGTCTCTGAGAGGCTTATTGTGATTTAAAATTCACTTGGATCATAAATGAATCAAAGAGACATATGAACAGGAGAGCTGAAGGACCACTTGGCCAAAGGGGTCAATGGGAGGAAGATCTGCTAGACACAGGAAGCAACTTTCTGTCACATAAAGAAAAAGATGAGATTGAAGAGAAAAGCACAGGACGGAAGCAAATATGATTACATCCCTGTGACTCTTGATAGTCTAGAGGATTTAGGAATGATCGCTCTTCAGATGGGGTATGGTCTAGACAAGCTACTGCTGCGCTGTGACTTGCAGTTTCCTGGAGAGAACGTCCAAGGAAAGGGGATTGGTGGAGATGGGGGCAGGGTGGTTAGAGAGGAGTAGTTATATGCCAGTAAGTATATAAGAAAGATTTCTAATAGTGGAGTGCTGGGTCACAGAACTTGTGAGTTGAAAATTTTAATAGCTCTTATCAAATTGCTGTTGACTTTAATCTGCCGGGGAAAAGTAGCATCTCATAGTTTAATTTGAGTATCTTTTCATGTGACTTCTTCGTATCTTTCTCTTCTGTGCCCTTTGCAAGCTTACTTTTAAGATTTGAGTTTTGACCTTAATTTTTAGGAGTTCTTTATAAAAGAAATTAACAGTTTCTGATATGATCTTCCCCTAAATGGTTTCTGCTCTTCTGCCATTTATCTTTTGATACTGTCTATGACATTTTGGGCATAAAAGCTTTGTTTTTATATAGTTAAAGTTGTCATATGTTTCTTTCTTTCTGGATTTTGTATGATAATCAAAAAAGCCTAACCCACTCTGGGATCATAAAATTGATTCTTCAATAATGTCTTGTTGGGCTTCTATGAAGATTTTATTTTCATGCATTTCTTTGGTTCAAACTTATTTTGCTGTAGTAATGAAATAGAAATCTGAATTTATTTTTCTTCAATAACTGCCCAATTCTCTCCAAACATTTCTTGAATGATGTGTCTTTCCCTTGCTTTTACTGTGATAATTCTTGAGAGAGATGATTTTTACTTCAACTAGGGTGAAAGTGGAAGGAAAGGGTAGCATCCTGTATTTAATCCCCTCTGTAGTTAGAGCTATTTTTGGAGAGTTTACTCTGTTTTGTTGACTGTAAGTTTGTTGGATAACTGCACTGTGTTAATTTCTTTTAGTTTTCTGTGGTTTAATATCTGGGATGGCTAGTCTTCTTTTATTAATATTTTTTTGCTCCAGGATTTTCTTGTGTCTTCTTACATTCTTTTTTCTATATGAACTTTGTAAATAGTTTGGTTCTTTAAAAATCATGTTTTAGGGGGAGGGTTGAATTAAGTTTATAGATTAAGGAAAGTATTTTATGAAATTGAATTAATTCTGCCCCCAAATAGGGTATAGGTTCCCATTTATTCAAATTTTCTTTTGTGAAGCTCAGTAGTGTTTTAACATTCTTCACATATATCAACAGTATCTTTTCTTTGAATAACTTATTTGATATGGTATTATGATAAGTCCTTACTAGTCTTCACGTATTTCCAGAAGTATTGAGAGATGAGAAAGGAATGGGAGTGTTCATTGAGCACAGTAGACTGAATAAATTACCTGGGGAAAAATATTTAAAATTCCGTATAGATGTGATTGATTTTTTTTGTTCCTTTTTTAAAATCTCATATTTTGAATTGTTGATTTAACCATGAAAATGTATTTGTTTTAAATTTGCAATTGAATTTGTTTTTCACACTCCCAAATTCAGAGGACCAGTTACTCTGATCCTTTTTACATTCTTTCGTTTTTTACATTTTTACATTTTTACCTCATTTATCTATTAACTAACTCCTTTTTACATTCTTACTAAATTTACTAAATAAAAGAATTTACTAAATCCTTTTTACATTCTTACATTTTTACGTTTTTACATTCTTACCTCATTTATCTGTTAACTAACTCAGGAGACATTCAATGAGCACTTACCATAGGCCAAGCATTTAGGAATATGAATATTAACAAGACTTGGTTCCTTTCATTAGGGGGGTTTTAGCATTCACTGGGAGAATGACCTGAAAACAAATAATTATAATGATACTATGGCAGTGTGTTTGCTTGAAAACCTATGCATGGTAGAGTTGGAGCATGGAGGCGAGGGTTTAGGGCTGTCCTGGGCCAATCAGAGAAGGCTTCCCTGAGGATCATCATCTGAACTGAGACCACTTAGATGAGCTGCTTCCAGGTGGGCAAAGCAGAGGGGGCTGCTCCAGGCCGAGAAGTGAGCCAGTATGAAGACAATGTGGCATAACTTGATCTGCAAGTAATTGAGCCGATGGGGCCAGAGTAGGAGATGAGGCTTGGCAAATAGGTGGGTGCCAGATCTCAAAAGGCTTAATATGATATGCTAAGGAGATTTTGCTATATTCTATAGGCCTTGGAGAAAACTTTGAGCAGGAAAGAGTCAAGGTCAGATTGCAGATTCCCGTCACTCGAGTAGGAGTCAAGTGGGGAGGAAGGGTGTGTGCAGACAAGGAGGACTACTAGTAGGGAGATTGTAAAGTGGGCCCAGGAAGATAGTTAAACTGGGTCAGTGGCGTGAGGAATGACAGAGGAACCTTATGAGAGATTCATTCACCAGTTACTCATTATGATTGCATGTGGGCCAGGCTCTGTCCTTGGCTTCAGGGATATAGCAGTATTTAATGTAGATATGCTCCCTGCTTCCAAAGAGCTTACACAGGGGACCTGCAAAGAAGCTGATCAATAAAATGTGGCAGGCGGTGGTAAGTGCAATGAAGCTGAATGAAGAAGGGAGAGTGGTGTGGAGTATGCTGGTCAGGGCGGTCCTGCCAGCAACGTGATGGTTGAACAGAGTGCAAGGAGTGAGCCAGGGGATATATGAGAAAAGGGTGTCCAAGCAGAGGACACAGCCAATGGACCGGCCCTGAGTAGGGACTGTGTGTGGCGTGAACAAAGAATAGGGGGGAGAACACGAGGCCTGGAGCAGTGGGACAGGAGAATGAGGCTGGGAGCCAGAGGTCATGGTAGATGTTAGACTTTATCAGAGTGAGATGGAAAGCTGGGTGGTGTTTTGAGTAGGGGAGTGGCAACCTTGAAAGGGTCTCACTTGCTGATGCATGGAGAACACAGTCGGGAGTCAGGGTGGAAATAGATCAGTGAGGTGACTGATGAAGAAGTCCAGAAGAGAGGGAGAGAGTCCAATGGGCTGAGTGGCCTTTGAGGTGGTGAGAGGCGGGTCTGTCTCCACACTGGAGCTGCAAGATGCAAGCACAGAATAATAAAGGTAGATAAGGAAGGACGAGCTGGTGATGGCTACTTCAGCACGAGCAGTCAGGGCAACTGATTGCCGAGTGGGCCACCGTGACCTCTCGCAGGGTGAACTATTGCACATCTGTATACTTGCAAACCACACTGGAATGTGCGAAACGATTCAATAGTGAATTCCCAGAATTGCCTTACTCTGTCTGAGGCTATGTTAAATAGGGTTAATTGAAAGTATATGAATGGTGTCTACTTTCCTGAGCAATAAAATTGATAAAGAGTCTACACTAAAATTTAACTTTAAGCAATTTCACAGCCTGAGAATTTTCAGCAAAGAATAATCAAGGCCCTGATAATAAGAAATTGCCAGACTGGATTGACATGGGAGAGGGACAAATTGAGGGCACAGAAAAGGACCCACAGATCGTGAACCCTGGGAGTGTGGGGAGAAATGAATGAAACATGCCTGAACATAATAAATTGCCCAACATTTAATTCAGGTTCTTTTAGCCAAAGAGAGTTGTTCCTAAAACCTTGGTATTCTTCTCCATTAGCTAAAGGTTATAATATGTTTCAGAGTTAAGGCTAGTTCCCTTATCTTTGAGAGTTATCTTTGCAGAGCTATTCACTCTAAATAGTATATTTCTGTAAATCATATGGTGTTATGTCATAAAACTGAAAATACAATCATGAAAAAAATTTTATGGATCCCAACCACTCACCAGACCCTGTCTTTTGGAGGATTTTAGGCTGCTTATAAGAATGTTAATTTCCTCTGCAAAACTGAGAATGAAAACCATGTCCCAGACTGCTCCAGTTATCATGGACTGTGGGTATATTTACGTAATAGGAGTAGAGATTAAAATTGGGCAGGAGTAGAGACTTGGTCTATACTGAACAAGGCATTAAATTGACTGATATTCTCCAGTTAACTGTACAGTAAACCATGCACAGTCCTCATTGAGTTGGGTGGGTTCATTCTTTCTTGAATTAACCTGCTCTTGTCATCATAAGTCATGAAATTAAAAGAACTTTTCAGTCATTATAGTAGTCAAAGTAATGGATAAGGAGTCCCTTCAGCAGAGACAGTCAGTATGAATCCTTTATCCATAACTGAGCATGGGATGGCATTAACATTCCCCTGTTTTTATAACCTTATATAGACTTACGTCAGTGTTATTGATATAACATGTGCGGGTATATGTATGTATATACATGCAGATACATTTGCAGTTCTCCTGCAGAAACCACAGTAGTCCTTTTGAATTATGAACCATTTTTATTTTCTTTTTAATTCCTTACATCTAGCTTAGTGTCTGGCACAAGGTAGGAGCTCAAACAATTGTTAATCAAAACCTAAAATTAGATTTTGGTTTTTGTTACTGTTTTGTTGTTTAAATACTCCTGTATCCTGTTTAGTTTTGTATTATTTTTGGAGGCCCAAATGATTGTACCTTACGTTCTTGGTACCTTGGTTTGCTGTGACAGTCTATAGCATATTCATGATTCTAAGCATTAAAAAAAGTAGGCAGTATTTTAAAGGGAAGTAGCTCTGTAGATCTAAAAGGAGGTTGAAGGAGCATGAGATTACAGGACAAGAACTCCAGCCTGTGTACACACATTGAGGTCGTTGCTGTCCAGGCGCTAAGTCAGGTCTGACTCTTTGCGACCCCATGGACTGCAGCACACCAGGCTTCCCTTCCTTCACTGTCTCCAGGAGTTCGCTCAAACTCATGTCCATTGAATTGATAATGCCATCCAACCGTCTCATCCTCTGTTGCTCCCTTCTCCTCCAGTCTTCAATCAAATGTATATAGGTATTTGTATGCATATTCCCTCATGCCAGAAGGAATTTTGGCTGCTAAGAATACAAAATGGGACCAGGAATAGAATTAAATAGTGTGTCAGAATGACCTAAGCATAAGCTCCGGGGGCCAAAACTTTGCCTCTAAGTTTTCTGTGAGCCAGCGGGAAGAGGAAACACTTGGAGGAGTACAGAGAAACCAGTTTCTCAGGATGATTATAACTACTCTTGGCACCAACATCAGACGAGAATTTCTCCCAGGAGTCTCCATAAAGAGTACACTGTGTTTTGTTTTGAAAATCAAGTTTTGTCAGGCTGATTCTCCTAAAACATTTTTGGGTTAATAGCATCACTTCAAAGCAAAATTTTATAAGAGCGATGGCAAGGTTCTGTTGTGGTACCCTGTTCTCTACGGATCTGATTTGGCTCACTGATAGGAGAGCTAGATGAACTCCTTGTCCTTCCAGCAGGCTTCCCTGTGATTGTTTTCCTCAACTGAAGTTTTGAGACTATTCTTTGCCTTGGAACATGAGGCAGTCCTTCCTGACACATAAGGCCTAGAGTGCAGCCATTCTGTGTGGCCAATTAAGGAGAGACTTGGTGCCCTAGCAAGTCAAATTAAAGGTGGGGTTGGCATCCTTCAGAGTGAGCTGAGTTGCTAACAGACATATTTGCCCAAGGCTCCCCCCGTATCCTCCTACCGATTTCTAATGGCAGTTTAGGGGACACCCAAGAGCTAGGCTAGGATTATACACAGAAAATTCTGCAGTGATCAGACAAATGAGTAGTCTACTCCAGAGGTTTAAAACGGGTATTCCTGGGGTGTATTTGGACACTTAAAGCATGGAATGTTTTGAGGGTATCGGTTCCCAATGTCTGAGCTCTTATTTCTCACTTCTGCTTTCACTTTACTCTTTGCCCAGTTTAGCCAAGAAGTCATCTCCTTATACATCCCAAATCGAAGTGTATAGTGCAGAATCCATCTGGGCGCCGGACAGAGCAGCAGTCTGAAACATTTTCTTGCCAAGAAGTATGGTAGCATGGACTATAAAAAGACTTCCCAATATATAAGAAATGCTCCTACATTGGGATAAAGTTCTGTGGGGAAGTAGACTGAATAAAAGAGTTAATGGGAAAAAAACCATATAAAGTTTCCAGTTGATAGGAGCTTGAGCTTGGTTATATTTTAAATGGATGATGTTGTTTATATTAGTGAAGAGTCTCTAGAGAAACAGACTAATAACATACACGCATACATATATACACATCCACATAGGGGAGAGGGGGCTGTGGGGGCTGGGAAGGAAATATTGAGATTATAAGGAATTAGGTCTTGGGATTTGGAGGCTGAGAAGCCCCAGGATCTACTGTTGGCATGCCAGAGACGCAGGAGAACCAATGGGCTAAGTTCTGGTCCCAAAGCTGGCAAGCTCAAGACTCAGGAGCCAGTGTTTCAGTTCAAATCCAATGGGATGATCTGAGAGAATAGCACTGAAACATGTATATTATCAAGTGTGAAATAGATCACCTGCCCAGGTTGGATGTATGAGACAAGTGCTCAGGGCTGGTGCACTGGGAAGACCCAGAGGGATGGGATGGGGAGGGAAGTGGGAGGGGGGGTCAGGATGGGGAACACATGTAAATCCATGGCTGATTCTTGTCAATGTATGGCAAAAACCACTACAATATTGTAAAGTAATTAGCCTCCAACTAATAAAAATAAATGAAAAAAAAAAACAACACAAATCCAATGGTCTGAGAAGACCAACATCCCAATCCAAGGCTATTAAGAAGGCGTTTACTCTTACTTAGCTTTTTTGTGCATTCAGATCTTCAATGGATTGGATGATATCCTCACATGATGGGGTCGGGTGAGAGAAGGAAGACGAACTGCTTTCTTTACTCATTCAGACATTAATTTCACCCAAAAACATCCTCACAGACATACCCATACTGTTTGACCAGAAGCCTGGGCCCCTTGTGGTAAAGCTAACCATTTAGGAGATAATAGAAGTTATGTTTTAAAAGTTTGCTGTTTACATTACCAGAAATTATGTTCTTTGTAATCCTATGTGAATTTATGATGATGTCAACTTGAAACTTTATGAGAGGACTCAAGACTTCAGGAGGGGATGCAGAGGTTTTTGTTTTTAATCTTAGGACATACATGAGTAAAAGCGTTTGAAAATCCAAAATCTACTCCATGTAGTATGACCGAGATAATTTTAGCCTGATACTTGTTTAACCCCAAGCAAAAACCTCAACGATAAAAGGGTAGTCTCTTCTTTGGGCAAAGAACGTAGATTCAGAACATATTGGAGTGTGACACTTGTCATTGTGTGCTTCACCAGCACCCTGGTCAAAGCCACTGTTGTCTCTTGACTGGATCATAGCTGCGGATGATTATACTTGACCTTGACTTCTTCACTGTGTTCTCAGCACGGAAGTCTGGAGTCATCCAGTTAAAACAGAAGTCGTGTCATGTCAGTTCTAACTTCACATTTTATTGACTTCATGGACCTAAATAATTCCCTGGCCCCGCCTCGTCCTCTCGCCCTGCCCTCACTGGTTCACCCTGCCCCAGCTGCAGTGGCCTCCTTGCAGCTCCTTCAGCACGTCATGACACGCTGTCAAGCCCCGGATTTTTGCACACTTTCCTCCCCATGCCTGTGACACTCTTCTTTATCTCTCTTCTGGGCTTTATCTGTCTTCTTACCTCCAAGTCCCTGCCCAGGCTCTCAGAGAGGTCTTCCTCAACCACTCTGTTTGTACTTCCCACTTCTTGATGTTCTCTGTCTCCCTTGCAGCTTAATTTTTCTCCAAAGTACTTCCATCTTCTAATGTACTCTCTGGTTTACTCATTTGTCTTCATATTACCTGTTTGCATTGACTACAAATTGAGGATTCTGTGTATATTCCTCACTGGGGTTCCCAATGCCTAGAAGAATGCATAGTAACTAGCTCACAATAGACATATCCTAGGCATATAGTAAATATTTATTCAGTGAGTCAGCCTGAATTTTATATAGTCTTCATAGGTTAAGTTCAGTATTTTATCTATGTTTTCTCAACTAGCAAGGTATTTAGTAAAGAATAAATAATGAATGTTAGTATAGGATCTATTTTTAATTTTTAGTTGAAGTATAATTAACAATATATTAGTTTTAGGTATACAGATTCAGTTATAGACCCTTGAAAAGATGCAATTATTTAATGTTTTGCTGAATTTGAGTTTAAATTTTCCTTTTTCCTTGAAACTAATCTTGTTTCATTTTTTCATGTCTTTATCTTGTTTGAATTGTTAACTTAAAAGATGTGTATTTTAAAAGCTAATTTGAATACCTGTATTTCTTAAAGTGCCTCTGATCTATTTTCAAATGAGTTGAGTTCCATGTGACCAGGCACGATGGGGCTCTTTGGGGGACCGCAAGGCCAGGGGAGGAGCTACTGCTTAGGGATGTTGGATGTTGATTCTGCTTCCCCAACTCTCCACCGTCTCCATACCTGGGAAATACCATCTTGCTCATGCCCCGCTGAATTCCAGAATCAAATGTTTTCAGTGCCACTTCAAAAGCAAAGCGGGGCTGTTAGCATCAGTTTGAAAGCAATGACGTAAGCCTGCGAAGGAGAGGGGAGAGTCATGGGGAGAGCTAGGTCCCTCTCTCTGTTCTGGCAGTACCTCGGCCACATGGAGGAGGACGGTCACTGGCAGGACCACCAAGCTCCTTAGGGAACCAAGAAAGAAGGGAAATCTGTGCAGAGATGCTGCATGCCCTCTATATTTTGTGTAACTATGCTTTTCTGTTAAATTCTCTATTCTTGGCTAAGTAAATTAGGGATTTGTAGCAGAGGGGCGTGTGTGTGTGTTGCTGGTGGCGGTGGGTTGATGGTGGTGATGTTGATGGCGTTGGAGTTGTTTGTGTGGCTGTGATGGAGGAGGAGGAGTTGCTGCTGGTATGCAGAGTTCTTTCCGCCAATCCATGATACCTATTGTGCTGCATGAACTCAGTACAGTTTTCATTTCTATGTGATTGTTTTGGGATAGTTCTGGAGTAGTCATGGTTCGTATTAAGGAAATTACTGTGTTGATGTCTTTTAAGACACCTGAAGATTTGCAGGAACTTCTTTGAGTCAGAACGTGAAGACCGTATTTCTATTTTGTGTTCCTGTGGACTCCCAGCCTTGAACAGGTTGAGTTGTTTATGTCTCTGATGCTTGCTCATGCACATGTGTTTTTACTCACGTGGATTCTCTGTTAGGCGAAAACACTTTCAGCCTAGTATCTTTTAAAAAAAATTATTGCTTTACAGTTATTTATTGGTATAGTTATTTTACAATGTTGCGTTTCTTCTGTACAGTGACGTGAATCAGCTCTACATCCACATACATCCCCTCCCTCCTGGACCTCCCCCCACCCGTCTAGGTCATCACAGCTCACTGCGCTGAGCTCCCCGTGCCATACACCAGGTTCCCACCAGCTAGCTGTCTTACCTATATGTCAACCTCAATCTCCCAGTTCAGCCCGTCCCCCTACCCCCCAGCCCCTGTCCATACATGTCTTCCCTGCATCTCTGTTTCTGCCCTGCAAATACATTCATCAGTACCATTTTTCTATATGCCACATATATGCATTAATACACAGTATTTGTTTTTCTTTCTGACTTCATTCTATATTAGAGACTCTAAGTCCATCTACCACCCCAGATCCTTAAAAGTGAAGGCAAAGCTTTTGTTTCCTCCTTAAGTCTGTTTGCAGTGTTAGCCTCTTAATGCTACATTGCCTTTTTAAGCATGCTTCACACACATATTTATTGAGATGTATGTAACTCAGACATTTCAAACATAGAATTCAGTAAAAAAATCTTAATATATTTACCAGCTTGTTTGATCATTACCATAACCAGTTTTAGAACATTTTTATCACCCATTTAGATTTATCATGTCCATTTACCTTACTATTCCTGCTTCATCTTTCTTCTAGTTTTAAAGGGACTATAAGTTCATATGAGAAAATGCCTAAGAACAGTAAGTTAAGGATGAAGGAAAGGAAATCAGGAGGGACAGGACCAGAATTTTATCTTTTATCAAAATGTGAATGCTAGCATCTGTTTTTATTTTTTTAAAAAACTGAATTTTTTCCCTTGTCCTATATTTTTATCAACAGAAATACAATAAGGTATTAAAGTGGGGCTCTATCTTAGTTTCGCATGCGATCCCAAAGGCTAAGAATAGTATAAGAGGTTCTCCCATGGCAGTTAACCATTCAGAGCATGCAGAGACTCATTCCAGAATTGTCTGCTTCATTCTTGTATGAGATTCAAGCTGGGGCCGTGGTGAACATGTTGGTGGGGTGGGAGAAGGGGATGGGGGATGGTACTCATCTGTCCCTCCAAACCAAGTGAGAGGAGCCCTAAGTGATCTTGACACGTGTCCCTTGGCTGGAATATGGGGGGCACGAGGTTGTGGAATCTCATAGACGTCTAAAACCTGAATAGGTGGAAGCCTGCTTTCAGTGAGAGCAAAGAGCAAGGGGGAACTGTAAGGAGATAACTGCATGTTGGTGGACCAGGGATTGTGGGGTTTTTTTGCGTATCCAGAGGATGCTCTGGGATAACTTTAAAAAGTGAGTCCCCTCAAAAGAGAACTGCCTGAGAGGCTTTGTGGGAGGTGACGTCAGAGAGAGAGTGAGAGAGAGAGAGAGAGAGAGAGAGTATGAATGAATATAAGTGGTGATCAGTTCCCTAAATATTCTAGGTATGTAGGAATGTAGTCTAAACAGATCATACAAAAATGACCCATTTGCAGTCTGGCCATCTGGGAAGCATTATTGTATAGAGCTTTGGAATGTAACAAACCTGGATTTAAATCTCTCCATGATCCTCAGCAAGTTATTTAGATTTTCTGAACTTTCAGAGTTATGATCAGTATTTGTTGTAATAATACAATCATTGGCTTTGACAAGTCCTGGATCTTGCATTTTAAATATTGACATTTTGATACTTGGCATTGGTAGATGAAAGCCAATTCTGTATTGACAATTAGTATCCATCACGCAGCTAGGTATCTAAAATGGTCATTAGCAGGTACCACAAGCATTTAACATACAATTTTCAATATTTAACACAATCCATGGGCCTTCACTTACTATACAGCATTTACTTATTTGGATCAAATTTGTCAATTTTTATAAGCCTGTTTGCATATATTTTGAGAATAAAAATAAAATGATATAAATGTAATTCTGATTTTATCTAGAATACAATTCAGATTTATTAACTTTAAAATAAGAATATCTTAGGCATTGTTCCAAGATTTTTTAGCAGATAACCTTATGAGTGTGTTACGTATTTATGCCAGCCAACAAAAGTCTTTTGGGGACAAAATTGAATTATTTACAACCACAGAAGTATAAACAACTAAAAAAGTTTTGGTGTTAATACTACAGTAAACAGTAATGCTTTGAACTACATGTGCAGCTTGTATGTAGAGACAGATTTTGCAGATTGGATCCTGGGTATTAAGAAAAAAGTTTGATGAGATTTTGAAGAGAAGACAGTTTAATTTTAAAAATCAACTTCATTCAATGTTCTTTGTCTTCGCAAAGCATTTAAAATATATAACTGTCTTAGCACTATCCAGAGGCTTCCCTGGTGGTTCAGCAATAAAGAATCTACCTACGATGCAGGAGACGCAGGTTCGATCCCTGAGTTAGGAAGATCCCCTGGAGAAGGGCATGGCAACCCACTCCAGTATTCTTGTCTGGAGAATCCCATGGCCAGAGGAGCCTGGTGGGCTACACAGTCCATGGGGTTGCAAAGAGTTGGATTCCACTGAAGTGATTTGGCAGCAGCACTAACCAGTGGTATAGTATTTTTTTCATTCATTAATTTATTTAAAAATATGTAGCACCTACTGTGTGCCAGGCAGACTGTAACCAGTGAGCATATAAGAATGAATAAAGATAGTCTAACTTCTGTCCTTAAAGAACCTGGAGTTCATTAGATTGAAATATGATGTAAACACATGAATAAACATAAATTGTGATCATTGCTGTGAATAAGAAGCAAGTGACATGAGAGAATAACCGAGGAAGTATAATTTAATTTGTGGAATCAGGAAAGACCTCTCTGACAGAATGGAATTTACGTGAAGATCTGAAAGATGAGTAGGATTTTTCAGTTCAGAGCAGGTAAGAGTTTTTTAGATGGAGGGAGTAACATATATAAAAGCTCTGTGATGGAAGGGAGTTTGACTATTAGAGAAGGCAAGGATTGGATATGGGTTAGGGGGCTGTGGGAATAATTCTGCCTGGAAATGAAGTAGTCGAATGACTAGATCAGACTAGGTGAGTGGCAGTAAAGTTAGAAGTGAATGGATTTTAAGAAACAAGTAGAGATAGAATCAACTATGACTTGGGGATGGATTGGGCATAAAAGGAGAGGAAGAGGGTGGTGTCAGTAAGATAAGGCTATTGGCAAAAGTGGATGAATTGGGATCTAGCAAATGAAACTGTTATTGTCACACAACCCTTAATCTTCTATGAACATTGCAAGGTTGTGTATGTGCTTATTTTCAAGTTTCGGGTGGCATATATTCTTAAGATACTGCTCATTTTTCTTTTTTGGATTTTTTATTTATTTATTTTTTCCATTTATTTTTATTAGTTGGAGGCTAAATACTCCACAACATTGCAGTGGGTTCTGTCACACATTGACATGAATCAGCCATGGAGTTACATGTATTCCCCATTCTGATCCCCCCTCCCACCTCCCTCTCCACCTGATTCCTCTGGGTCTTCCCAGTGCACCAGGCCCGAGCACTTGTCTCATGCATCCCACCTGGGCTGGTGATCTGTTTCCCTATAGATAATATACATGCTGTTCTCTCGAAACATCCCACCCTCGCCTTCTCCCACAGAGTCCAAAAGTCTGTTCTGTACATCTGTGTCTCTTTTTCTGTTTTGCATATAGGGTTATCATTACCATCTTTCTAAATTCCATATATATGTGTTAGTATGCTGTAATGTTCTTTATCTTTCTGGCTTACTTCACTCTGTATAATGGGCTCCAGTTTCATCCATCTCATTAGAACTGATTCAAATGAATTCTTTTTAACGGCTGAGTAATATTCCATGGTGTATATGTACCACAGCTTCCTTATCCATTCATCTGCTGATGGGCATCTAGGTTGCTTCCATGTCCTGGCTATTATAAACAGTGCTGCGATGAACATTGGGGTGCACGTGTCTCTTTCAGATCTGGTTTCCTCGGTGTGTATGCCCAGGAGTGGGATTGCTGGGTCATATGGCAGTTCTATTTCCAGTTTTTTAAGAAATCTCCACACTGTTTTCCATAGCGGCTGTACTAGTTTGCATTCCCACCAACAGTGTAAGAGGGTTCCCTTTTCTCCACACCCTCTCCAGCATTTATTGCTTGTAGACTTTTGGATAGCAGCCATCCTGACTGGCGTGTAATGGTACCTCATTGTGGTTTTGATTTGCATTTCTCTGATAATGAGTGATGTTGAGCATCTTTTCATGTGTTTGTTAGCCATCTGTATGTCTTCTTTGGAGAAATGTCTGTTTAGTTCTTTGGCCCATTTTTTGATTGGGTCATTTACTTTTCTGGAATTGAGCTGCAGGAGTTGCTTGTATATTTTTTTTGGACTTTTTAATGTAAGCTTCTTTGAACTGGGGATTTGTTAATCTTTTCTTGGTATAACTCCCGAGTTATTAGCCCTCTAAACCCAGTTGTTGTTAAGTCAATTGTATTTTTTTAAACGAGCGATTAGAATATCTAATTGCAGAGACAGAAAAAAGTTAGATATTTATTGGGGATGGGGAGGTAGGAGGATGACTTAGGAACAGTTTTTTAAAGGCAGAGATATTAAACATGATTACTTGTCTATTTATCTTGGTCACTACTATATAAGGATCTGGGAAAAAAAGTTTAATTAATGGGCGTGATTGGATATTTAAATACTTATGTATGTATGCTATAGAGACCTTTCAAAATATTTTAAAAAGTTAAAAAATACCTGATTATCTGACTCTAGGGTATACTTATAAAACTTGCTGACTTGGTAAGGTTAAAATAGGCAGATAATCTCATTTACATTCCAACTGTAATTGTGGTATCTAAATTACTTGGTTTCCAACAGATGGAATCATGGTTAATTCCTGCCTCAGCGTAGCCTGGTTAGGTGGTCTCGGTTTGGATAGGATCTGAGATTTTGAAAATAAAATAATTGAGAAGAATCAAAGCAATATTATAATGAAGCTAAAATCAGTTTATTGAATAGCTAACTTAGTAGCAAATTATACATGAAATGTGGGTTTTACCATTGTTGTTCAGTTGCCAAATTGTGTCTGACTTTTGTGACCCCATGGACTGCAGCACACAAGGCTTCCCTGTCCATCACCAACTCCCAGAGTTTGCTCAAACTCATGTCCATTGAGTTGGTGATGACATCCAACCATCTCATCCTCTGTTGCCCCCTTCTCGTTCTGCCCTCAATCTTTCCCAGCATTAGGGTCTTTTCAAATGAGTCAGTCCTTCACATCAGGTGGCCAAAGTATTGGAGCTTCAGCATCAGTCCTTCCAATGAGTATTTAGGGTTGATTTCCTTTAGGAAATTGACTGGTTTGATCTATTACTGGTTTACTGTAATATCTATTTATGTACTGTTTCTACATATCCTTAATAAAGGATATGCAAACTGTATAGCCATGAGTGACAAAAGGAAATGTTTTTGTTCAAATGTTGGATTCTATACTTGTATCTGCTATACTGTCCATTCATTTTTGTACAGTATACATTTTTTTAAAAAGAGAGCCAGTTCTAGGCTCACTGCAAAGTTGAGCAGAAAATAGAGAGTTCTCATACTCCAGACCCCACAGGTGAATAGCCTCCTCCATTATCATTATCCCCAACCAGAGTGGTACGTTTGTTACAATTGATAAACCTATATTGATACATCATAATCCAGCTTATGTTATGGTCACTCTTGGTGTTGTACATTCTGTGGGCTTGGAAAAATGTATAAATATGTACCCATCATTATAATATAGAGAGTATTTTCACTGTCCCTCACATCCTATGTGTTTTCTGTTCATTTCTCCCCCACCCAGACCCTAGTAACTGCTGATCTGTTTCAGTTCATTCGCTCAGTCGTGTCCGACTCTTTGTGACCCCATGAACCACAGCACGCCAGGCCTCCCTGTCCATCACCAACTCCCGGAGTTTACGCAAACCCATGTCTATCGAGTCGGTGATGCCATCCAACCGTCTCATCCTCTGTCGTCCCCTTCTCCTCCTGCCCCCAATCCCTCCCAGCATCAGGGTCTTTTCCAATGAGTCAGCTCTTTGCATCAGGTGGCCAAAGTATTGGAGTTTCAGCTTCAGCATCAATCCTTCCAATGAACACCCAGGACTGATCTCCTTTAGGATGGACTGGTTGGATCTCCTTGCTGATCTGTTTACTGCCTCCGTAGTTTTGCCTCTATCAGAACATCATATGGTTAGAATTATACAGTACATAGCCTTTTCAGATTGGCAGCTTTCAGTTACTAATATGCATCTTAATTTTACCCATGTGTTTTTTTGGCCTGATAGCTCATTTCACTTTTTAGAAAAGGTTTTTACTTTGGGCTGCCCTTGGCCTTTGTTGCTTTGTGCGTGCTTTCTCTAGCTGTGGTGAGCAGTGGTTACTCTTTGTTGCAGAGTGTGGGTTTCTCATTGTGGGGGCTTCTCTTCTTGAGGGGCATGGGCTTTAGGTGCGTGGGCTTCAGCAGTTGTCCCTTGTGGGCTCAGCAGTCTCAGCTCATGGGTTCTAGAGCGCAGGCTCAGTAGTTGTGAAACATAGGCTTAGTTGCTCCGTGACACATGGAATCTTCCTGGACCAGGGATCGAATCTGTGTCCCCTGCATTAGCAGGCAGATTCTTGGAATCTGTGCCACCAGGGAAGTCTGTTCGTTTCTTTTTTAGCACAGAATAATATTCCATTGTCTAGATGTACTACAGTCCATCCATTCACTTACTGAAAGACATCTTGGTTGCTTACAGCGATGGTCATTGTAAATAAAACTGCTGTTACTATGTGTGCATGTTTTATGTGGACATCGTTTTTACCTCCTTCAGGTAAGTACCTAGCAGGGCAATTGCTGGATCATATAGTAAGAGTATGTTTAGTTTCATAAGAAACCATTAAACTGTCTTCCAAAGTAGCTGTACAGTTTTGTAGTACCAGCAACGGATAAGAGTTTCTGTTGCTTCCTCACTAGCCAATATTCTGGATTTTGGCCATTCTAACAGTGTAGAGTGACATCTAATTATTTTAATTTGCATTTCCCTGGTGACATGATATGAAGTAGGCTTTTTAAATACAGTCAGGAATAATTAGAAGCCCTCTTACTCTCTAATGCTTAGAACTGATTTTGTTGGCCAATGGAAAAATATGTTTAATGAGAAAATCATGAAAATAGTACATTTCTTGAACATTTTAACTGAAAACAAATTAAGCTGACTTGCTAATCTTTTGGTGTTAAGCTAAGGTCATTTTTTCTAGTGAGAATCTATTAATTTGTTTTTTGTGTTTTTCTTCTATAAACCATGCTTGTAATTAATCATTTATGAAGACAAACTTTTAATGGATTCTATCTACACTTAGGTTATTCTCATAAGTATTCTATCATTACTACATCATTACTATAGTTCCTTGTTTAACACTAATTTTTAAGATATATGACTCAGCTTTATCAAATGTTTCCAAAGCTTTAAAATTTTTTCATAAAAACACTAGCTCTTTACACGCATGTTTTATTGGATTACATGCTATTTAATAAAAAAATAAAAAAATTACAATAAGTATAAATGGCATAAAAAGTTTTAGGACCAAGCACAGTGGCAACAGAAATAAATAATGTGCCGAAGAGTATCCAGTTTAAGCTGTAAATTTTGGTGAGCTGTAGGCTCAGTCTTTACATTTTACAGAAAGGCTGAAGAATGTTTAAGCTGGTTAGTTTAGTAACACCTATAAATCATGTCCTTGTGGATTGTGATGATAATGATTGGCTTGTGAGAAACTGATAGGAAAATCTAGTCCCCTGGGATATGATTGATCATCCAAATTATTTCCTAGCTTCTTCACAAAAGACTGTTATAATTCAGTACTCAGAGCATGTGACTTGCATAAAAACATTACAAACCTACACATGGTTGTAAAGCCAAAGTTATACTTCAGATAAATATACATAATTCATATGTATTAAAGTTAATCTTTTTGTGAAGAAATGTATGCTTTGGAACATATTAATGAATAATTAATTCTTTGAAAACCCTTGCATCCAGGCCTCCTCTTAGATCTCCAACTGGATCTTTGATCATTCCTCTCATAGTGTGAAGGATTAAATAACAAATTGCAGTTCCCAGCATTTCATAGCCCCTTGCCTTTCCTTTTGCCGTTTTTTTGTTGTTGTTGTTGACATACTCTTTCCACTTCTGATTGACTCTTTAATATTAACTATCCTAGCACTCAGCTTATGTGTGGCTTTCTTCAGGAAGCTTTTCCAGACACCCCAGTTCAAGCTCATACCCCTGTTTTTGTTTCAGTGACACTCATTATATAATTATTTTAAAATTAACTGTATATTATGTACTAGATTGTACCTCTTTCATAGGTAAAAACTGTATCTTGTTTGCCTTTGTACCTAGGACTCAGCAGGGTGAACAGGCTAGGTACTCAGTGTTTACCTGAAGAGCAAGGTGCCAAAGTTCACGTTTTGCAAGGTTCACAAACATCATTTAGATATAGAATTTTTCTAACAGGACTTAGGAGGATTGGATGTAGAGAGCAGAAACTTGGTAGAGGACTACAGAAGGTTAATGTAAAAATTGCATTTTTAAATTGCTGAAAGAATAACAGGCTTGTATCTTGGTTACATACTAGTATTATGTCAGCCTTGAAAAATTGGGGTCAGTTTCACTAATAGATATACAAGAGGTAGAAGCTTATATATGTTCATCTAGGGTCAGGCATCTTCCTAAATTATCTCAGACTAATTTTCTGTAAATCTTGGATTGCCCTCAAATAACTAAAGAAAATGAGGGTGGGAGAGTTTCCATGTAGAAAAAAAAAGAGTTAATTTTTTCAGGTTTTAAAAATTGTTTGTTAATGACATAATAATACTATCATGATTATAAGCTGGATGAATAAAACAACCCATTAATTACCTAATTTGGTAGTATCTAATGAGAGAAACAGAGGTGTTATTGAAACAGCATGAGTCTAAGATTCAGATCATTTGGTGCTATTCCTAGTGATGCCTTCCTCCAGCTGTGGGGCCTTAAATATTCCTGCAACTCTCTGATTCAGCTTTCAAATCTGCAGGCTGATAGGTCTTCCCCAAGGCTGATTTTGGTCCCCAGGGAACATTTGGCAATGTCTGGAGACATTTTTGACCATCACAATTTGGAGGGTGTTACTGACATTTAGTGAATAGACACCAAAAGCTATCGCTCAGCATCCGACAGTACACAGAACAGCTGCCAGCAACAAAGACTTACCCATCGAAAACCTCAGTAGGGCCAAGACTGAGAAATCCTGGGCTGGATATCTGTGAGGGGCTTCTCCCACCTAAATACCTCTCATTCTCAAACATAGATCTCTTTTTTTTTTTTTTTGTAAATGATCTGAGTGATATAAAAGTGGTGGTTCAGTTGCTAAGACATGTCTGATTCTCTGAAACCCCATGGACTGCAGCACGCCAGGCTTCCCTGTACTTCACTATCTCCCAGAGTTTGCTCAAACTCACGTCCATTGAGTTAGTGATGTCTAACCATCTCATCCTCTGCCATCCCTTCTCCTGTTGCCATCAATCTTTTGTAGCATCAGGGTCTTCTCCAATCCATCAGCTCTTCGCATCAGGTGGCCAAAGTATTGGAGCTTCAGTATCAGTCCTTCCAATGAATATTCAGGCTTGATTTCCTTTAGGATGGATTGGTTTGATCTCCTTGCTGTCCAAGGGACTCTCAAAGAGTCTTCACCAGCAGCACAGTTTGAAAGCATCAGTTCTTTGATGCTCAGCCTTCTTTAATGGTCCAGCTGTCACATCTGCGCAGGACTACTGAAAAACCATAGCTTTGACTATATGGGCCTCTGTTGGCAAAGTGATGTCTCTGCTTTTTAATACACTATCTAGACTTGTCACTCTAATGGCCAAAAGTGAAGAGGAACTAAAGAACTTCTTGATGGGGGTGAAAAGGGTGAGTGAAAAAACTGGCTTAAAACTCAACACTCAAAAAACTAAGATCAGGGCATCCAGTCCCATCACTTCATGGCAAATAGATGGGGAAAAAGTGGAAATAGTGGTAGATTTTCTTTTCTTGGCCCCCAAAATCACTGTAGACTGTGACTGCAACCATGAAATTAAAAGACTCTTGCTTCTTGGAAGAAAAACTATGGCAATATAAAGATGAAGACATTCAGTGAATTTAATTGTCGAGTATGTTTTTAAATGGTATCCTAGTAATTTTCAATGAATTAAATATCATAAGCAGAGAAAAGTAAATAGTCAAAACATACTACTTTGCACTTCTTCTGATTTAGCATTCTCAAATGTGAGTTAAATGCAGTTGTAGAAAACCCCTGATAGATAAACATCTTCATTTTTTCAGTAGTGTGACAGTTTTCCAATGCTAGCTGTCAGATAGATACCAATAGTATTTATAGGGAAGAGGGAAAAACTAATGCAGGAGAGCTTAAATACTATAATTTAGATGAAAACCATATTTCAGTAAATAGCAACTTTCAGAGATGGATACATATCCCTATGATTTAAAGTAAGATTTATCAGTGGTATAAAAATATTTAAGTGTACTGAATTATATGACTTGGGATCAGTTAAGAATGAGCATCAGTGCTAGTTGAATTTTCAATTACATTGGAGGAACTGTGCATTTTGAAAAAGTGGTGACTAATGGTTAGGTCCTATCTGCTCCATATCTTTATGAAATATTCCCTTAAAGAATCTGGGAACAGGTTTCAAAAGCAACAACATAAACCACATTTTTCTAAGCATAAAACAAGGTTTTTGTTTGTTGTCCGAAATGTCTTTTTAGAGACCAGGGTGAGGGCATGCAAGACTTGAGGTAGCTATGGAAGGGGAGCTGGAAGTGGTTTTCTTACTTCCTTTCCTCTCCCTATTCTCCTTCTCTGCCAGGCTATTCTACCCCCTTGCACACTTGACTCACCAAGTATGGATCCCAAGTTGGTGCCCATGCCAAGTTCCCTAGGTGGTGGGGCCCTGTCTTATTTCTGTTTATCCCTGATGTTGGGCATGCAGTGGCTCTAAATCACCTCCTGCCCCCAGGCCTCAGGCTCTTTGCCTATGGGCAGTCCTGACATAGCTTCACTTATTGCTCTGCCTGTAAGTCCTTCCTTTTGTTCCCCTGTGTCCTGCTGCTCCACCTCCATTCCTCCCATCTTTACTTGGAATATACAGATTTTGTGGTGGTTTAGCTGCATTTTACCTAGCACTTCCAGATCTATAGAGCAGAAGGAGAACCCTCCCGCCTGATCTCAGCCTGCCACATTGCTAGAACCCATTGATTATTCAATCTATTAAAGTCTTATTTCATTTTATTACCAAAAAGTTCTTTCACACAGCCATTTGATGGTCCTCTGGTTTTCTTTCCGCTCCAGCAAGAAGACTGGTTTCTCAGAACCAGTGCCCCCTATCCTGATTTTTCCATAGCTTAGGAGTTGACAGAGCACATACAGGGTATGGTCTTGAAATATTCTTCTTTTTACTCTGTTAAAATATATCTGTGGCATTACTGTCTCCAGAAAAACCAAACATTTGGCTCAAAATTGAGAAAAATGAAAGGCAGTAAGCTTATCTCTAACTCGCCATGGTGAAAGAAATCAAGTATCTTAGAGCTGTCAGTCATACTTGGACTTTGTTTACTGCTGTGTCTGTTACTTTTTTCCCCCCCAAAATAGAACTGGTGTGTAGGCAGAATTGAAGCCAGCAGTTGAGATTTGGGACTATCTCCAACATCAGGTTCAACTCCAAGGTGTTTTCCAAGGGCCTATTCACCTCTGGTTTGCAATACAGAATTGTAGTCCCAATCATTTATTTTTTCATGTAGTTAGAACTGGACATGGAACAACAGATTGTTTCCAAATAAGAAAAGGAGTATGTCAAGGCTGTACATTGTCACCCTGCTTGTTTAACTTATATGCAGAGTACATCATGAGAAATGCTGGGCTGGAGGAAGCACAAGCTGGAATCAAGATTGCAGTGAGAAATATCAATAACCTCAGATATGCAGATGACAGCACCTTTATGGCAGAGAGTGAAGAAGAACTAAAGAACCTCTTGATGAAAGTGAAAGAGGAGAGTGAAAATGTTGGCTTAAAGCTCAACATTCAGAAAACGAAGGTCATGGCATCCGGTCCCATCACTTCATGGCAAATAGATGGGGAAACAGTGGCTGACTTTATTTTTCTGGGCTCCAAAATCACTGCAGATGGTGATTGCAGCCATGAAATTAAAGGACACTTACTCCTTGGAAGGAAAGTTATGACCAACCTAGACAGCATATTAAAAAACAGAGGCATTACTTTATCCACAAAGGTCCTTCTAGTCAAGGCTATGGTTTTTCCAGTAGTCATGTATGGATTTGAGAGTTGGACTATAAAGAAAGCTGAGTGCAGAAGAATTGATGCTTTTGAACTGTGGTTTTGGAGAAGACTCTTGAGAGTCCCTTGGACTGCAAGGCGATCCAACCAGTCCATCCTAAAGGAGATCAGTCCTGGGTGTTCATTGGAAGGATTGATGCTGAGGCTGAAACTCTAATACTTCGGCCACCTGATGTGAAGAGCTGACTCATTTGAAAAGACCCTGATGCTGGGAAAGATTGAGGGCAGGAGGAGAAGGGGACGACAGAGGATGAGATGGTTGAATGGCATCAGCGACTCAATGGACATGAGTTGGGTGGACTCCAGGAGCTGGTGATGGACAGGGAGGCCTGGTGTGCTGTGGTTCATGGGGTCGCAGAGAGTTGGACACGACTGAGCGACTGAACTGAACTGAATGAGGAAAATTATGAAGGAATGGATATCTCACCTCCTGCTGCTTTGTCATCCTGACCCTAGTTAACTTTCTCATTAACGATGCAAGGTCTAGTTATCTGCGTTTTACTTAGTTGGGAACCATTTGTCATAACTTTATTTTTTATTGGTCAGCACTTTTTTATTGGCCTTTGAAAATGGTTTACCAAGCACTCGATGCCATAGCCAGCACACATTTGAATAAAAGTGCTCATAGTTGTCAGAACTGAAGGGACATTCCTGTGTCTGATTGGTTCTCAAATTTATGGCATTTCAGGATGCCCTGAAGGTAATTGTCAACTATTGTATTTATAGAGATGGTTTATTAAGTGTAATCCTGTCTAGTAAGCTACCATATGGTGTGTTAGTATGTCATCAAATGGGTAGTCAAGCTTAAATTGCAAGAACTAATCAAACAAATGTGATGTATGAAATGTGTGTTATTTGGGACAGCAGACATCAGTGACTGGATCACTGAGAAAGGCTTTGCTTTTCTCTTAGATGTTTAGTAGATGGAAAACTTTTGACCAGACATGTCCAGTATAGTACCTTAAAGGTTTTTTTAAATTATAAAAGTAATACATGTTTATTTAAAAATAACATAACGGAAAGGAAGGATAAAAACCAAATGATTCAATTTATTTCCCTGCTACCCTAAAACTCTGGGGAATATGGTTTCAGATAATTAAAGGGACAGAAAAAGAAAGATGGAGTCAAATACAAAATTTTAAAAATATAAATGAATCATATTATAGATAATTGTCCAACTTGTTACTTTCAGTTTCTCTTGGAGAGTTTTAGGTGTCAGTTGGGATATATCAGTCCATCTCATTGTCTTTAATGGGCAAAGCAGTACTCAAGATCATAGAGCAATATGCCATATTTAGTAAGTCTCTTGCTATTGATTAACATAAGGTTATTGCCAACATTTCACTGTTATAAACAGTGGCTTAGTGAACATCTTTTTATCTTGGAATACATAGGCTGACATTTCTATGGGATTAATACTTAGAAATGGAGTTTGTCATCAACAGTTATACATATTTTGAATTCTGATAGGCATTCTCAAATTGCTCCTCCGCAAAGACACTGTCTTAATTGGCATGTTCACCAGCATTGAATCAAAGTGTTTATTTCCCCCCATACTTAAGTGCCCAGCTTTTTTTTTTTTTTAATGGAAGAAAACAGTTTGAGGGTTCTTTTTGTATTTTGGCCTATAATTCCAACCCTGACCACACTCACCAAATAGATTCCTCCTGCATTCCATGGAGAGAATAAAACAACAAAAATAACAAGAAACAACTTGGGGATATGGATCTTTTGAGCAGTTTAACCAATACCTAAGCAAAGCAATTAAGTGACTGTTATCAGCGGAGGTTTTTGCTCACCCTCCCGCTAAATGACAGGCTGCTAGGCTGGATCACATGGAGAACTTACACAAGCAGAGCTGGAAATCTTGAACCAGTTAGCAAGTCAAAGGTGTTTCTCCACTTCTTTATCCAAATTCTCAGCCCGAGTCTTTCATCTAAGCACTTCCGTTAGAAGAAAGTCCCCACGCACTAATGTTCAAGTCACAGGGCATTTGCTCTGAGAAATAGCAGTCACTCCTCTCAGATCTCAAGGGAGACAGCAGCCCCTGGACCTGGCGGTAAGCCTGTGAGAGTCTGAAAAAGGTCACCTACCTCCCATCCCCCCAATACCCCCTCCTCGTGCACAGAAAGAGATAGAGGAAAACATTTTTCCAAGGGAAAAATAGGCAAAAAGAAAGGATGAGAGTGGTTAACTGGGTGTTATCCCAGCTACTGGGATGGGGAACAACAACAAAAGCCCTTAAATCTCATCAGCCATAGCTGATTACTTGATTGAGTGAGGGGTGGAGGAGCAGATGGGAGAGCAATGTTGTTCCTTCAGTTGTTGTTCAGCCACTCAGTCGTGTCTGACTCTGCAGCCCCATGGACTCCAGCGTGCCAGGCTTCCCTGTCCTTCACCATCTGCCAGAGTTTGCTCAAACTCATGTTCATTGAGTTAGTGATGTCATCTAACCATATCATCCTCTGCCGCCCCCTTCTCCTGTTGCCTTCAGCCTTTTCCAGCATCGGGGTCTTTTCCAATGCGTCAGCTCTTCACATCAGGTGACCAAAGTATTGGAGCTTCAGCTTCAGTATCAGTCCTTCCAATGAATATTCAGGGTTGATTTCCTTTAGGATTGACTGGTTTGATCTCCTTGCTGTCCAAGGGACTCTCAAAGAGTCTTATCCAACACCACAATTCAAAAGCATCAGTTCTTTGGCACAGCCTTCTTTATGGTTCAGCTCTCATATCCATACATGACTTCTGGAAAAACCATAACTTTGACTATACAGACCTTTGTTGGCAAAGTGATGTCTCCGTCACTTTTGGTGATAGACTTCCCATAGGGACCAGCAAACACTGTATTAGGGTTTACCCCTTGTTGTTGGGGTTCCTACTCATACTTCCTTTATGGTTAAAATTTAGTATATTTCTATTAATTTCTTGTCAGATCTTAAGCATTTACATTTTTGGAGCTTTACATTTCCTTTTTTGTTTCTGCCTTACTTTAAAACTACACATCTGCTGAAGAAATCAAACCATAATCTTTAAGTACATGTTTTTAAAAAAATCATATTTATGGATAATCATATGGAAATAGTTTACTTTGCAAGTATATCTAAATTCAGCATCATTTTTGCCAACTACTTCCTATATTATGTAAACATTCAGTTTATTAAAGACATAGAAATACTTTTTCTGCCTCTTATCAGGAGATTATCAGCCAACTTGTCTTAAAATTTAAAAAATTAATTTACTTTAGAATACTTATGTACATGGTAACTTCTAAGACAAGCTAGGAATTTGCAACAAATTCAGGGAATTGTCTATATGTAGATATCATGAAAAAGAAGAGGATTGATAAAATATCTGTGAATATCTCCCTTAAAGGTAGAGGGCCACTCCTTTGTTATTTAAACACTAAAATTTCTTCTTCTCCACACCTCCCTTTCTTTCTCTATTCTTGGGTTTGCTAACTGGCAGTTGGAATATGTATTGCAGCTGCCTTTCACTCTCACATGTAGGATAGAACTCTGGAAAATTGAAAAAGCCTGTGCAATTTCCTTAATGATTAAAATCACATGCCAGGTATTTTAAAATAATTCTATATTAGGCAGTTTTTAATGAATTTTTGTGTAAATCAAGAAATTTCCCTTTTTTCCATAAAGATCTTATATTTCTCCTATAAGCCACTTAGAATGGAACCTCAAACTGTCCAGTGTCAAATACTTTATAAATCTGAAAAAGCTATGCCCTATAGTTTGTAATGACTCTGCAGGTGAGCACTGCAACAGGATCTCTTTGGAGAACATGCTATTTTTATACACTCATGTTGTGTATTTGATAAAATGATAGGCAATTAAAGTTTACATAGACATGTATTAAACTAGTCTGCATATAGGAGAGAGATTTTTCATAGGGTAACTGGTCAGTTTTATAATAGGAATAAAAATGCTATAAAACTTATTTATGAAAAATGCTATTAAAAGATAGCTCCTTTTAATATTGCTTGAATTTTCTGGGCTATGAGTGGGCAGATGAGTAACTGAAAAATAACATCAACATAAGAATTAAACCAAGGATTGCCTGAGCTTGTTTTTCACAATTGGGAGCTTTTGCAGCTTTGTAGGAGATCGTAGGCCCTGGAAAAAGCACTGGGTTATAAGCAGGATGATCTGGTGTTGGAATGGTTTTCCTGTAAATTAGTCATGTCATTCACTCCTACAAGTCTCAAATCCCTCAACTTAAAAAAGGCCTGTGCTGTAGAGGGCTTCCCTCTATAGTACAGTTGGCTGAGTGGTAAAGAATCTGCCTACCGAGCCGGGGACGCAAGTTTGAGTCCATGGTTGGGAAGATCCCTTGGAGAAGGAAATGGCAACTCACTCTAGTATTCTTGCCTGGGAGATCCCGTGAACAGAAGAGCCTGGTGGGCTATGGCCCACGTAGTTGCAGAATCAGACATGACTGAGTGACTAAGCAGCCCACTAGAGTAAAGGCTTAATATAAGCTTGTTGAATGAATTAATGAAGCTTTTAAACATTCCTTGCTAAGATTAGGAAATTCCACTGGGAATTAAAAAAAAAAAAATAAGAGCATCACAGATTTAAAAAAACCTCCAGTCAAACATTCTTTATGCTTTAAATTTGTAGATTTACAGATGTTCTAAAGAACACATTTTCTCAGGCACAACATGACTTTTGCTGTCAGAGTACAATGCCTTGTTAACTGGTTTGGAGAGAATCTCATGCTACAGAAATGTAATCCTGCTCTGTGCTTAGTCGCTCAGCCGTGTCTGACTCTTTGTGGCCCCATGGACTGTTCCCTGCCAGGCTCCTCTGTCCAAGGGGTTCTCTAGGCATGAATACTGGAGTGGGTTGCCATATCCTCCTCCAGGGGATCTTCCCGACCCAGGGATCAAACCCAGGTGTCCCGCCTTCCAGGCAGATTTTTTACCATCTGAGCCACCAGGGAAACCAACCCTGGATAATGCCAATTTGGCACAAATGGAGATGAATTAGTTGTCCACAGCATCTGAGTATATGAGGCATAAAGCAACATTCGCAGCCAGTAGGGAAGATCTTGTCAATGAAGTACACAGAGCTCTGAATATTTACTTCAGAGTGGAAATGGCTTTTCAGATTAGAAAACTGAGTTGTCATAGAAACCTTCATGCCAGAGAATGTTTTAATACTACAGATTAAATGGATTCAGAGACAGAGGAGCTCTATTTTGGTTTTCACTTTTTACTTTGCTTAATCAATACTCCTTTTTAAAAGAATCATATCTACATGTAAATCCATGGCTGATTCATGTCAATGTATGACAAAAACCACTACAATATTGTAAAGTAATTAGCCTCCAACTAATAAAAATAAATGGGGAAAAAAAATGAAAAAAAAAATCATAAAAAGACCATATCTAGAAAGGAATGAGATATTTTTGTGTAAATTATCCATAGATTTCTGTTGAAAAACCATGAAATCAGAACTATTTATTTTATTAAAAGTGGTAAGCTTTATCATCTTATTTCTCATCAAAAATTATATTTTACTTGGAATCAGAATAATTTGTGAACCTTTCTCTGTGGTCAGTCACCATTTTCCATATCCTTATTTTTCTTTCAGCTGCTTAGCAATGAAAATGAATAGTTTCTCTGTCTACTGAGTAGTCAACCATTTAGGAAAAAAGACAAATACTGAATTACTTGATTCTTTTTGGAGAGCTGATATTATTGAGGGCCTGGTATGGGCCTGGCAATACTAGTCTCTGTGTATGTGATTTCACTTAATCCTCCAACTACTCTGAAATGTCCTGATTTCTTGATGTGTACGCTGAGGCTGAGAGATGTTAAATGATGTGCCTAAGCCACACCTGGTGGCTCAGCTGGTAAAGAATCCGCCTGCAATGAGGGACACCTGGGTTCAGTCCCTGGGCTGGGAAGATCCCCTGGAGAAGGGAAAGGCTACCCACTCCAGTGTTCTGGCCTGGAGAATTCCATGGCTGTAGAGTCCATGGGGTCGCAAACAGTGGGACATGACTGAGCAACTTTCACTTCACAAGGCAAGCAGTCTGAGCTAGAATTTAATCCCATTAAACTTCGAAAATGGTGCTATGCTGCCACATATGGATAGCTAGATACAAATCTCTAAGGAACAGAGGAGACAGTTTATGATAAATAAAACATAGCTGAGGTAAGGTGGAGATTCTGTAGTAAGAACTAGGAGTATGTCTAGACCTCACGTGTGAAAGTCCCTAATGGACTGACCTGTTAGACATGGAATTAAACAACCAGCCTCCCAGCCTGGTGTGCAAAATCTGAAATTATGGACATGAACATATTTCCACATAATTCATACTGATGCCATTTGATAAATGGTCCAAAGTATGCCTACTTGTGTTTTCAGCTTTTTGAAAGGGACTGATGTGATTCAGTGATTTTAATTATGCACAGCCTGTTGACTGGACATTTTCAGATGTTTCCTTGGAACATTTATATGTTGTTGCTTATAAAATGTTCGCTATTTATTAGGTTAAAAGTTTAAATCTACTGTGGTTGATGTGATATTTGTTCTGAACATAGATTAGTTCAAAAGAAGTAGTGTTTACAAGTGAAAGATTGTAATAGAGAGTGAAAATTTGGATTGGAATATGAAAAATGACAGAGGACGATGTTGAAGAATATTTTAGTGGATTTTATGAAATACATGTTTAAAGGCAGAAAAATATATCTGAAGATGCAGTTGAAAGAAGAAATAAGTTTATGGAAAATGGTGGTTGACCACAGAAAAAGGTTCACAGACCTTATCCATGTGGCATGATATTATAAGGATTGGATGAATGGATAGATGGATGTATGCAACTCATAGAATGGCTACAGAAAAGCTCGTGGTTTCATTAACAGTGATGCATTGAGCTCTACTAATCTTATGTATGGATGTGCTATGACTAGCCTCTGGCCCACCAGTCTCCCGCTATCTCCTTCCCTCTCTCTGTATTTGACCCCTACCAACAGGTTGGGCTCTGTCCATGGTTCTGAACGAGTACTGCCCGTAGAAGTCCTGGGGATGTTTTTCTTCTCCCAGCTGGGGTACCCTGTTTCTTTACCTAATACTTAGTTTTGTAAATGCCACACATCAATCTTTTAGCAGTATTTTTTGCTATTGCCATTTCCAAGTGTGTGATCTCAATAGAGGTCCCAAACTTTACATGGCTAAAACGGAACTCCTGATGTCTTCCCTAAACTTACTCTTCCTGCAGTCTTCCCCATTTAATTAAGGGCAGTTCTCGTCTGTGTTATTCAGGCTGAAATCTTGGTATCATCCTCAATCCCACGCTGTTTCTTACGTTCCGCATCTTATCAGTTCTACCTTCCATATATATTCAGAATCCAACCAGTGTTTTCAGCGCTACGCTGTGACCATGCTTGTATAAGCTGCCACCACCTCTCACTGTCGGAGACCTCTTTCTGGTCTCTGTAATTATGTCCTGGCCCCTTTCTATACCCACTTTTGAGGTCTGTTCTCAATATGGAAGCCATAGTGATCTTGTAAGATGTTGTCAGATCATATCTCTCCTTTGCTGAAAATCCTGTGATGGCTTCCTGCCTCAACCAGAGTAAAAGCCAGAGTCCTCATGAAGGCCCTTGCATGATACAGCCTTCTTGATGGTTTTGTATTGAACTTCTCTACTCTCTTCCTTTCATGCAGCCCATTTCAGCCACTCAGGCCCTTCTGATGCTCCTTGAATCCACTCAATTATGTTCTTGCTTTAGGGCCTTTGCATTTGCTATGCCCCCTCTGTATAATTTTCCACCACCATATACATAGCTCACTTCTTCACTTTAGGTCTTTATTCAAAAGTCTTTTCATTGATGTTCTTCCAAGTCTAAGTTTTTTTTTTTTTAAAGCTTCCATAGTAATTTATATCTGCCTGTTCCTAATTTTTTCCCTTAGCATGTATATGATCCAGTAAACTGCATATTTTAAACATGTTGTTATTTCTCCCTCTTAAGATGTCAGCTCAATGAAAGTAAGGACTTTTGTTTTCTGTTTTGTCTACTGCTATGTCTAGAATAAAGCCTGACACATAGTAAGAGGTCAATAAATATTTAACTTACTAAGCGAATAGAATTACATTCATAAATAATTTTGGAAACTTGTCAATATTTGATATAAATAAGTGCATCTCATTCTATCAGATTATTTTAGGAAGCAAAAAAGGTTTTTCATTTTTAGCATTAGTTGCTTTATGGTTTGGATTCTTGTGTTTGAATGTGTTTAGATGGGTATGACGTGCAGCCATTTAAGAGGCAGAGGACTTCAGCAGACGCTCCAGAGCTGCTGAGGTCCCAAGAAAAATTTCACATGAAGCCCCTTGATCCTATATTTCTTGCCTTCGTTATCTATCCCCAGTTCTTACACATGGGGCTTCGCTGGTGGCCTAGATGATAAAGAATCTGCCTACAAGGCTGGAGACCTGGGTTCTATCCCTGAGTTGGGAAGATCCCCTGGAAAAGGAAATGGCAACCCATTCCAGTATTCTTGCTTGGAGAATCCCTTGGATAGAGGAGCCTGGCAGTCTGTAGCCCATGGGGTTGCAAAGAGTCAGACATGACTGAGCAATTAACACTTTCTAACTCATATATGTCCTAAAGAAATTGATGGTTTCTAATGATGTGGGGCAAAGAAAAGTGTTCCCTCAAGCCATTTCAAGTGGAAAGAGGTAAGTTGTATCTGGAGTCATTTCAGTGAACAAGATTTGATGAATGCTCTTGATTAGAATATTTTTTATAAATGTACACCAGCCACTAGGGGGTGCTGGGCATTCATATTCAGAGTAGGGTCCATCGTCTCATTGGTTTTGGCAAGTTGGGACGTCTCACTTCCCCCAAACCATTTCCTTGTTTGTATTCCTTTTGGCATTTTGTATAGAACATTAATATTTCTCTTATCCCTCTTTTCCCCACTGTTTCCTCCAATTGGAGAGGGCAATTATGGGACCACCTGAGTTCTCACCTTTAGAGACTTGTGTTTGGTCACTGATAACCTCACTCCCATCTGCCCGGTAGCAGTAACTTGTGCAGAGGGGCCCGGAGCTCTGTCAGTGCTTTCTCATTCATCAGCATTTCCTCACTTTCCTAAAACGCTTAAAGTCTTTCATGTGATTTGGCTTGTCTGTAGGAGAGAGATTTTAAGAGAAACAGTGGTCAAAATGACTAGAATTTTTACGTATGAGTTTCAGTTCTTTCAGGTGTCTAGTTTCATGTTATTTCAGTTTAGGAAAATAACAATCCACATATCCCCATCTTATTCTTTGTAATTTTTACACATGATTGATTGTATAGGTAATGGGGGCACCAGTATCTCACTGCCAAGAGTGAAACAGGTGGCTCAGACAGTAAAGAATCCTCCTGCAATGCGGGAGACCCGGGTTCGATCCCTGGGTTGGGAAGATCCCCTGGAGAAGGAAATGGCTGCCCACTCCAGTGCTCTTGCCCCAAGAAATCCCATGGACAGAGGAGGCTGGTGGGCTACAGTCCATGGGGTCGCAAAGAGTCGGACACGACTGAGTGACTAACACTACTGAGTGACTAACGCACAAACAGGAATCAGATGAGAGCAAGGAATGAAAGATGAAAAGAGAAATATGTATATGTGTGTGTGTGTGTATGCAAACACATGTGTGTGCACATATATACATATAAATAATCTAAGGTAACATAGAATAGTAGATCTTTAAAGTTTGCTCTTTAGTTAACACAAAGTACCGTTATGGAGTACTCTGCCTGTAGAGATCTATGAGGGAAAAAAAAAGTCTTGATTTCTTTAAACAGCTTAGTAAATGGAAAAGCCAAGTCAATATGTTGTCATTATATAGTGGTTAAAATTAAGCTCTTTGGTGTTAAAGATCTTGGTTTGAAACTAAGTTCTTACTAGGTGAGTAACTGCAGCTGAGTTACTTTTTAAAAATCTCTCTTGATCCTTCATTTCCTTATCCATCCAACAAGTTTAATAATCACTACCCCATAAAATTGTAGTGAGTTTGTCTGGGGAGAGATACAGTATATGGCGATGTATAGGACCATTAGCACAAAGTGTGGCACGCAGTAGCTACCCTGTAGAATTTAGTCCCTTTCATACTAAGGTTTTTAATTTGGTTGTCAGATCATCCCTGTCCTGATGGAAATGTTTGAAATAGATCTTGTCCTTCCTGCACAATAGTACAGTATGTGTATAAATCACTAGTAAGAATTCTGCTATTAGAGTTCTCATAATGCAAGTAAAAAATCAGTATTTTGCTTTTTGAAGATGATATATTTTGTTACTCCTGGACTTCAGAGAGGACATCAACAAAATCATTTCATTTGAAAGTTGTGTATAGAATTATGCTTTATTGAAATAGCATGGAAAGAATGAATTTATAGTGAACCTCACCAGAAACCTTATATGAAATTCTGTCTTTGTCTTAATAAATGTCAGAACCTAGTCTCCTGAAGTGGGTGCCATAGATTTCAGTCATACATCATCCGTGTAAAATTACATCACTCCAGCTTATTTTCTACGGATTTTGGAGTCATGTGTCCACAAGATGCTCTACTTACCCTACATAAGATGCCCTATGTTAGAGAATGATGACATTATATTTAAATCTTGGCTCTTCCACTCAGTAATTGCATGATCTTGGAGAAGTCCATTAATTTGTGTGAGCACAGCTCTTGGGCATAAAGGACAGTAGTAATTCTGCCAATTCTGATACATCCTTGTATTGGGGTGAAAGTGTGTGTGTGTGTGTGTGTATACACACACATGTATACATGTATATATGCACGCATGTACACATACACATATATACACGTGCATGTATATGTATGCATATATGTACATGTATGTATGGTATACACATGATGGCACATCAAATATATGTACATATGTGTACATATATATACATACGTGTGTGTGTGTGTGTGTGTGTGTGTGTATTTGATGGTTTCTCATTGCCAGGCTGGTGGCTGCTTCTTTTGCTTGTCAGCCACATTTCTGAAACAATATAAGTTACTGTTAAAGTAGGGAATATATAAGGGTCACCAGATGATGTGGGGAAACCTTTTTTCTCTACTTTCTTTTCTAAACGAGAGTTATTAAGAAATCTATGAGATGGAAAAACAGTGGATTAACTAGGGGATGATTCTACATTTGCCTAAGAAGAAGAACGATGTTTTTAGTATGCTTTGGAAATTAGATAGTTTGGTAGTTTGTCTTATTTTTCTGGAGTGTTTCAATATGTTAACTGAGTAGGATCCAAAGAGATTCCCCCACCTAATCCCAGAATGCCTTTTCCTTTACTTGGGAATAACACCAGAGTATTGACCGTTTGACTTTCCAGACCGTCAGCCCTCTGCCTTGTAGCACATAAACAGGTCCTGGGGCTGCTGTTGGGCAATAGTGGACATCACGCGGGTGCTCCAGCCTCCCTGCCACAGCTCTTAAACCATCTTTTCTGCTCAGGCTAAGACTTCATACAGGCTGTTTTCCTGCCGTCAGTGTGACCTGGCTTCTGAGATAATATTTCTCACATTTTGTTTCAATATTCCAGTATCTTTATCCTAAGATGAATTAGACTTTCATTCATCAGTGGCTGTTCATGAGTTCACTTTTAGCTTATGCATACACTTTGAGTACAGAAGTCTGGATTTTTTTAAAGTTGCTTTTCTGTGAGTATAACAGGCTCTTAGAAATATTATACAGAAACCCATCTCTTGTGGAAAGTACACTAGACCTGTACCTCAGTGACTAGCATAAAATGTATTTCCCTCCATTAAGAGTTTAACACATGTACAGTACATTTCTATATTGTTTTTATAACTTGTTCTGTGACAGTGCCTTTTATAATGCATTGTAACTTGGCTAAATATGTCATTTTGAACTGATATTTAGAACTGTACAAAGATCCTGTGGTTATTGGTAAGAGTACTTTAGTAGAAAACACTGTGGTGTTTAAAACATTGCCAAGCTGCAGTGGGTGAGTTTTCCTTGAGGTTCTTGCAGACATCCCTTTGTCAACATTTAGTGGCTTTCTCTGAAGTCATGTGCATAAGGCCTTCTGAGTGTGTTGATGCTTGTGAATTGTATGTTTCAGAGGTACCTGGAGATGGTTCCTTTCAAAGAAATGTTTTCTCCATTAGCTCCCTGATGGAGATTTGCTAAAATTTTGGATTGATTTCTTTTGTTTTTGAATAGGAAATTTCGTAAGTTAAGTCACTGAATGAGTATTTTTTGTGTGCATAGTATGTGCTAGGGCCTGTTTGAGTACTGAAGTCAGTCATCTCCACCTCTGTAAAAATGATTAGCTGGTTGGATGAGAAGAAGGAACACAACTTGAGGGCAGTTGGCTCCTGAGTTTGGTGATAAAGGCAGAGAGGAAAATGGTTTTGACCATTGAAGATGTTTAATAAATACTTATTAAATGAAGTGTGATTCTGGCTTCATCAAGTTATGCTACAGTAAATGCATACTGGGCCAGATGTAGAGACATGGGTTTTACATGACTGTCTTTGCCATGAGGCCACTTAGCTGTAACCTCTCAGGAAAGTCGTTTCACTTCTCTGGGCTACCACTTCCTTATTAGTGGAGTGGTGCAGGGGGGACTAAATTTCTCAAATTTGATGAATCTTTTTTTTTTTTCCCTAAAGCATGTACACCTGAATTTTAATGAAAATGTTATTAATATTTATTGGGAAGTTAAAAAGTAACAGGCACCATCTTTATTCTTATGTTAAAAATTACTTACAAATTAGTTACAAGTTACTTACAACTTGTAAGTTAAACAGTCCTAAAATCTGTTTTGGTGTCAGAGCCAAGATTTGAACTGAGATACCAGTCTCCTCACTCCACTGTGCTTAACCATTATGCTACACAGCTTCTAGAATAAAGACGGATGAAGACAGGAAAATCCATCTTCCCCTGTTCCCATGTAAATCTCCAATATCTGTTCTGGAATATGCCACCTATCATGGAAGAACACTGGAAAGAAGGAAATGGCACCCACTCCAGTATTCTTGCCTGGGGAGAATCCCATGGACAGAGGAGTCGGCAGGCTACAGCCCATGGGGTCTCTAGAGTCAGACATGACTTAGTGGCTAAACCACCACAGCCATGAAGAGCAGAGATGATCTTTTCAGAAAAATTGTTTATTTTCTTCCACTGGTCATGTATGGATGTGAGAGTTGGACTATAAAGAAAGCTGAGTGTCGAAGAATTGATGCTTTTGAACTGTGGTGTTGGAGAAGACTCTTGAGAGTCCCTTGGAGTGCAAGGAGATCCAACCAGTCCATCCTAAAGGAGATCAGTCCTGAGTGTTCATTGGAAGGATTGATGTTGAAGCTGAAACTCCAATACTTTGGCCACCTGATGCGAAGAGCTGACTCATTTGAAAAGACCCTGATGCTGAGAAAGATTGAGGGCAGGAGGAGAAGAGGACGACAGAGGATGAGATGGTTGGATGGCATCATTGACTCGATGGACATGGGTTTGGGTGGACTCTGGGAGTTGGTGATGGACAGGGAGGCCTGGTGTACTGCGGTTCATGGGGTCTCAAAGAGTCGGACACAACTGAGTGACTGAACTGAACTGAATGCCGTAAATTGTTTCTTGTTCAATGCAAGAAAACTTTCTGTAAAATATGTGATTAAATCTGTCTTTGCTAAATGGTACATAGAGGCAGGTGTTGGGGTTAGTTGGCAAAGAAGCAAGACCAATAGTTTCTTTGAAACTGGGTGGAAAATGTCTCTTTAACCCAGTCCCTCAGTTCATGTAGAACAGAGGACATTTGCCAGCTTCTACTCATCACCTCAGGAGTCCCTCGGGCTTCTCAGAAACGTGTGAAGCGTCCCCTTGGGCAAACATTCATACCGCTGATGGTGGTGCGTCTGCTTTAGTCAGGGACATTCAGCCACTAGTTGTTTCCCTTGCGGTGCTTTTTGCTTATGAATTTGTTCAGACCTGCTCCTTGATGATTTCAGCTAGCCAATTGCCAAATCAAAGCCATTTGTCTCAAGATGTGTTGAACCTGTTTTATCTATCACATTGGGAATGAATTCATTAGACCACTTCCAGCTACATGGTCTTAAGGTAAAGATGCCATATCTTTAGGAGAAGGTAGAAGAAATAAGATTTCAGTCATTGCTTTCTTTCCCAGATCCATTTCATCACCTCTTATTTGTTGAAAGTATTCCTTTTCTGCTAATGCTTTAAACACTTAAACCGAATAAATATTTAAACTTCTGTGTAGGCAACTGGCTTTTAGACTTTCTTGCAGATTGATTGCCTGGGAATGACACTTCTAACAAAGTAAAATACTTGTCTTCAAAATACTTTAGAGTTTATTTTCTCCATTTATTTGTGAACGCTAGAACTAAGCCCATATGAAGGGATTGGGGAGGGAAGATGCATTGTTTCAAAGAAAGGTATTGAGGAACTGGACAGAGTAATGCAAACAGAAAATGTAACTTATGGTGCTCACACAGTCTTTCTCTGTTTATGTATATATATGTGTATGTGTATGTATGTATAATTTTTTAAAGTAATTGAGAAATGAAAAGCAAAGAATAATTATTCTTTACATTGAATACCTCATTCCAGCACCTGATGAGTCATTGGGGTTTGATGGAACTCCAAAAAATTGTGTGAAGAATAATATACATGTGGAAGATGTTGCCATTAGTATGCATAAATACATTATTTTAGAGAACTCATTCACTATTTCATATTTAGATTTGTGTCTCTTACCAAATGTATGCCTCTAGCCTCACTTTTATTCCTGAATCATATTCAGAAATGAATAGTCATAGCCTGAAGATTTACTTTTAAATGCTATACCTTTCACTACCTCATATTTAATCTCAAATCTTTTTCAGCTCCCCTCCAATGAAGTGGTTCTTCTGTTAGTCACTCAATGTTATGTCCCCTTGAAACAACATTGAGATCTTGCCTCTAATCTAAGCCCTACCAATTCCTTACTAGTTGTGTGTTATTCAGTAAGTTGTTTCACAGACTGCCTGGCTCATTGTAGGAGTTCTAAAAACACTCATTTTGCCTCTGTTCCCCTAGCCTTTCACGTCTTTACCCATCCAGATCCTTTATTTTCAAAGACTAGGACTGGTTACACACCTACATGAGGCCCATGGGATTTGCATCTTCCTCTGATCCAAATAGGAATACTTAATTGTCACTTAATAGTGACACTCTGCGTTACTTTCTGTTTGTGTTGTGTTAGCTGAGGCTCTTTAGGTAACAGCATTAGAAGTGATTGTGGCTAAAAGAATTTTGGCAGAGGCTGTGTGTAGCTCATTAGATTCACCACAGCCTGGAGAACCAGGTCTGGAAATGGAAACCAAGGCAGCATGACATAGAGGAGGGATGAGAAGTCTGGTGAAAGGGTCCATCACAGGAGCAGTCTAATAGGCAAGCCAGGCTGAGTTGAAGGAACCTTAGTTGCTGCGTGAAGCAAATAGGGAAAGATGGTGTGATGGACTCAGCCCAGCCTTACCAGTGCAGAGAGTGGAAGGGTCTGCCCTTTTGAATGCCCAAGTAGAAGGTCAGACACCTGGATTTATCATCCTGAAAGACTTTATATAGTGGAAGACACATCACCTCCTCAAAGGCAGAAGAAATAGGTGTCCATTGGCCTCCAAAAGGGACTTCCCTGATGGCTCACAGGGTAAATAACTCACCTGCAATGCAGGAGACTCAGATTCGATCCCTGGGTTGGAAAGGTCCCCTGGAGTAGGAAATGGCAACCCACTCCAGCATTCTTGCCTGGAGAACCCCATGGACAGAAGAAGCTGGGGGGCTGCAGTCCACGGGGTCGCAAAGAGTCAGACACGACTGAGTATAGCAGAGCACAGGGCCCCCCAAAACGCAGCTTTGCCTTCAGTCCCCAGAAATTTTAATTTCCTTGAGAGCACAGATTATATCATGCTGTTTTCTATAGATCTTATAGTTTATCCATCACATAGTTATTAATCCCCTATGTGTGCACTGGCACCCGTTTTAGGTGTCATTTATGTAGTAAAAGCATTTCCCTCTCCTGGGAGCTTGCATTTGGGTGATGGGGTGAGACAGGCAGTTGAGCAAGATGATTGAAATTTGGGTTGTGTTGGTGATGTGTGTTATGGAGAAAGAGCATGGCAGGCTGATTAAAAAATGCTGTGGCACAGGAGTTGTGGTTTTAAAAGTGGTCGCGGGAGGTCTCACTCAGAAGGGAACATGAGGAAGAAAGCTAGGCAAACATCTGGGAGAAGAGTGATCCAGGCAAAGGCAATAGCAAGTGTAAAGGCCCCGAAGCATCTGTTTCCTTGGCATTTTGGGGAATAGCATGAAGGTCAGTGTGTCTGGAGTGGATTGCATTTGGAAATGCGATCGGAGATGTTAAAGGATCTAGGCTACCCTGGGGACAATGCATGAATGAGATGCAGCCTCCAGGGCCGTGTGGTCTAGTAGGAGGCACAGTAGTGTTGAGGACATACAAAAGTACCTTCATTGAGTGCCAAAGTCAGGGATAAGGGTGGGGTGAACTGCACTCAAGCTGAGGGATAGGCCTGACTAGGTCTCTGCTTGCCCCTGAATTCTTTGCGCGAAGGACATATTATGCTTAATTTACATGCTTAATTTATATGTTTATGTATCTTTACTTAATTTATACATTTTAAACAGGTGAGTTTTTAAAAATTGAGGTATAGTTGATTTACAATGTTGTGTTGCTTTGAAGTGTATAGCACAGTGATTCAGTTGTACATATATATCTTCTTTTTCAGATTCTTTTGCCTTATAGGTTTCACGATATTGAATATAGTCCCCTGTGCTGTAGAATGGGTCCTTGCTGTTGATCTGTTTTATATATAGTATGTATATGTTAATATCCCTCCCCTCGCCTTTCCCTTTTGAGAACCATACGTTTGTTTTCCAAGTCTGTGAGTCTGTTTCAGTTTTGTAAATAAGTTAATTTGTATCATTGACATCTTGAGTGGCTTGTGCAGTGCTGGGCATATACCTTTTGTGTATGTTCTTGAATTAACTTTGAGTAACTGAACAGTGGATAGTATGGGCACAATACATAAGCAGGTTGTTCCTTAATCGCACATTGAAGAAAGAAAGTTAACCACCCATGAACAGAGTTTAGAGACACTAAGGAAAATAGGCAAGTGATAGGGGATGGAAGAGCTTAGCTCTGCATCCCTGCAGCCTGTTTTCTACTAGGCACTTTGCCTCTCCCTGGCGTCGTTGCTTCGGTGTTGTGAGGTATTGAAAGCAAAAACTGCTGAAAAGATTCTGGAGAGGTAAACATCATGTCTGTGCTAGAGACACGATTTGTAATGTCAATACTTTGATACTTTAACTGCCATATAGGCATTTAATTTATTGCTTTTTGTGGTGTTTCATCCCCACATGGAAGTTTTTTGTACTTGTTTGTTTTCCTCTGCACCATACCCAAAGGACTCCTAAAGGTAAAACGGGATCACTTCCCTGTATGGCTGCAGGCAGTTATCAAAGAGGCGGATCATTTGAATTTTCCTGTTGTGACCAGTACTGCCAGTATATTCAGCTATTTAGTGTTATCCAGTGCTGAGTGGTTCCTTCCACCATAGCTCCTTGAGTTGTGAAGTGGAAATTTGATGCCCTTATAGAACCAAGCACTTGTATTATTCACTTAAGCAAGGTGCTCGCTGTGTGAATCAACAAAACAACTCCAGCTGAATATCAGGGAAATACATTTCAGTCAGTGACAGCAGGACCAGTGCCCGAGGCCCCAGTCCTCAGGAAGGATACGCCAGTGCCAGAGAAATGCAGATGCATTTCTTGCAATAATTCTGTCTGCTGAACTAATATTCATTGGAGTCACTCATCTTTGCATACATATCTCACTTACTTCCCTTCACATGCCATCTGTCAAGAAGTTTTTGGAGTCCCCACAGATGGAAATGTTAATTTGTGTTAAATATTTAAAACATCTAGTAAAGGTTTGCCTGGGCTCAGAGGCCTATTAATCAATTTGAAAAACATCTTCTGTCAGGCACTGTACTAGGCATTAGGCCTGCAAAAATTAATATAATATGAAGTCTTTACTAAGCTCTTATAGAGAAGCAAATAACCATCACACAAGGTGATAAGGGCTATGATACTAGAATATTTGAAATAAAATACTTAGAATCTGGAGGAAAGACAAAAGTATCTTAACAGAACACAGGAAATGCTTCCAGGGGAATTTACTTTAAAATGAGGGTCTGGGACTAGCATGAGCCAACGCCTGGAAAGTTGAAATGGGTGGCGTTTAAGAATGTCTTGTTTCTGTGGCAAATCTATATATATGGGTTGAGATGCGGGGGTGGGTGGGAGCGATGTTCTGGAGGGAGGGGATAGATGTAATGACTGATTCACTTTGTTCTATGGCAGAAACCAACACAACATTGTAAAGCAATTATCCTCCAATTAAAAATAAGTTAAAAAATATCATGTGACACAGAGATCCGATTTGTGGTTGCTGAGGGAGAGGAAGAGGGATGGACTCAGAATTTGAGGTTGGTCGGTGCAAACTATCACGTTTAGAGTGGATGAACACCAGGGGCCTGCTGTCCAGCAGAGGGGAGTATGTTCAGTCTCCCGGGATGAACCACAGTGGGAAAGAATATTAAGGAAGAAGGCGTATATGTGTAAAACTGAGTCACTTTGCTATGCAGCAGAGATTGATACAACACTGTAAATCAACTGTACTTAAAAAAATGTGAGATGCACACAAGAAGGGCTGAGGGGTTTGTATTTATTTCCTAGGTAGTGGTGAGCCAGGAGAGAGATGTTATTTTGAGGTTCCTGTGGAAGGCTCATCCAGGGAAAGATGTCAGAAGACCTCTAAATGTGCCTTAGACCATAGGTCTGGAACTCATGAGGGAAGCTAGGTTGATACCTCCTCCAGAGGAGAGAATTTACATTGGAAGAGAAGAAAGTTGATGACAAGACAGTAGATAAAAATACTATTTTTTTAAAAGTTCTATTTATGGGTTGAAGAAAGGATGTCAGGGAAGCCAGGCTTTGTCTTATGTTTAGAACAGATCTGCCAGCTTTGCCTTTAAAAGTAAAAATAATAATAAAAATATCAGCTACAACTATCATTATCTTTATTGAGTGCTTGGTCTGTACTAGACACTATTCTAGGAATTTTCGAGAGGTGACAAGTAATATTGTTTTCATTCCCACTTTACAGGTGAGGAAACCGGGGCACTGAGGCTTGAAAGTCATTTGTCCACGGTCACACAGTTAATAAGTAGTGGGTCTGGGACTTCAAGGAAGGCAGTCTGGCTCCAGTGTTTCTATTCTCAACCCACTACTATATTCTCTGTCTTAATAGTCTGATAATTGTTTGAGTGAAATACTCTAAATAAAGTTGCTCTCATGCCCAAAAGTTGGGGCCCGAATATTTTAGCGGTTAAGTCACATGAAAGTATGGTTCAACAGGTTTTTTCCCTCTCTGGATTTCTAAGTCAGTATGAGTTGGTCTGACACAGGCATCATAGACATAAATAGATAAAGCACATTTGTTTCTCAGAAGGCTCCCAGGCTTCTTGTAACTGCCCCTTCCTAACAGGACAGCCTAGTCTGCTCAACCCGAGTGATCCTTAGGTAATCAGTATTCTGCAGGAACACATCTAGACTGTTGGTGGCCATGGTGTGGGACATGGATGATTTGCTGCTTCTTGTGATTATGAAATATGGAATAAGATATGATGCCAGCTGGCTGAGGTTGGTGATGGGGAGGGTGAGGGATGCAACAGCAAATGCCTGAGAGGAACATGGACTAAAGATGACTTGGATGCCAGCTTGGTGAGAGATTGAGCCCCGAGATTTGTTCAGTTTTGTTGAGTCTAAGCTGGTGGTCTCATAGGGAAGAAGAATAAAAATACTTACAGTCTAAAGCCAAAATATTCATTGGAAGGACTGATGTTGAAGCTGAAACTCCAATACTTTGGCCACCTGAGGCGAAGAACTGACTCATTTGAAAAGACCCTGATGCTGGGAAGGATTGAAGACGGGAGGAGAAGGGGACGACAAAGGATAAGATAGATGGTTGGATGGCATCACCGACTCAATGGACAGGAGTTTGAGTAAATTCTGGGAGTTGGTGATGGACAGGGAGGCCTGGCGTGCTGCAGTCCATGGGGTCGCAAAGAGTCAGACACGACTGAGCAACTGAACTGAACTGAACTGATAGCCAAAACAGACTTGCCTTTAGTGTAACAGGAATACAGAAGTCATAGTCCACAGGGCCTGGGAAATCAAGGAAGACTTCATCAAGAGAGAGGGATTAGAGCTGGATTGGTGGAGGGGGAGACAGCATAAGCAAAGATGTGATGTTGGGAATGCTTATGGTGGGCACGGAAGATGGAAGGACAGCCTGAGCATCAGGACGGATCTGTGAAGAAAATGGGAAATAAAATTTCGGTAAGTTAAGGGGCTTGCCTGGCAGTTCTGTGGTTAAGGCTTCTTCCTCCCACTGCAGTGGGCATGGGTTCGAACCCTGGTCACGGAACTAAGATCCTGCATGGTGTGCTGTGCAGCCAAAAAAAAAAAGTTTTGATAAGTTGAGTGAGGTCAGATTATGGGGGTCTTCAGAGAAGTCTGCTGTTTGGACAATGGGAGCCAATATATGGGGTGGCCAAAAAGCTTGTTCGTGTTTTTCATGTGAAAACCGAAACGAATGTTTTGACCCTCCGAATAAGTGCTTGAGCAAGTAATTCATGATGAAAGCGGTGTTATCAGTTCATCAATTCTAGTGTGTTGGATTGCAGAGAGACTGGAGGAGGGAGGGGCATTTAGGGACTGTAATTTAGGGGCTGTAAGTGTGTGAAATGGACGTGGCCATGGGACCAAGGAGCAAGGGGTGAGTGCCTTGGGCAGTGAGAAATGAGGACTGAAAAGGACACAGTTGGATATAGTAGGTGAGAGAGAAGAGAGAGTAAAGTAGGTTCCAAATTCAGCCATAAGGAATAGAGAACAGAACTGCACCAATGAGGTAGCTGGGAAAATATATCTGTTTCAATAATTAGAAGGTTATAAGTCATAATTGATTTTATTATGAATTATATAGCATGTTTTACTGATAGCAAAATGCACATCTTGGTGTCTCTGGGATCAGGATGTATCTTACACTTGGTGTTGGTGAGCCCATATTGTGATGCGGTTGCCATTAAATGTGGATCTGTGGTAGAACTTGCAGAATGTGTGTCAGTGACTCAGAAAAAAACCCCACACAGCATGAGATCCCTCTTAACAGCACAGAGGATGATTTTGTGTCAGAAGCCCAGAGACTGGGGACACCTAGTCAAAATTGATTTGGAGATTGAAACTGCAAATGAAGAAAGTTTAGGGGTAAGCCTAACCAATTTATTTCTTTTTAATATATCTATAAGAATTATATATGATAAATAGAGGAGAACATAGGCAGAACACTCTCTGACATAAATCACAGAAAGATCCTCTATGACCCACCTCCCAGAATATTGGAAATAAAAGCAAAAATACACAAATGGGACCTAATGAAACTTAAAGGCTTTTGCACAACAAAGGAAACTATAAGCAAGGTGAAAAGACAGCCCTCAGAATGGGAGAAAATAATAGCAAACGAAGAAACAAAGGATTAATCTCAAAAATATACAAGCAACTCCTGCAGCTCAATTCCAGAAAAATAAATGACCCAATCAAAAAATGGGCTAAAGATCTGAACAGACATTTCTCCAGAGAAGACATACAGATGGCTGACAAACACATGAAAAGATGCTCAACATCACTCATTATCAGAGAAATGTAAATCAAAACCACAACGAGGTACTATTACACGCCAGTCAGGATGGCTGCTATCCAACAGTCTACAAGCAATAAATGCTGGAGAGGGTGTGGAGAAAAGGGAACCCTCTTACACTGTTGGTGGGAATGCAAACTAGTACAGCCGCTATGGAAAACAGTGTGGAGATTTCTTAAAAAACTGGAAATAGAACTGCCATATGACCCAGCAATCCCGCTCTTGGGCATACACACTGAGGAAACCAGATCTGAAAGAGACACGTGTACCCCAGTGTTCATCACAGCACTGTTTATAATAGCCAGGACCTGGAAGCAACCTAGATGCCCATCAGCAGACGAATGGATAAGGAAGCTGTGGTACATAGACACAATGGAATATTACTCAGCCATTAAAAAGAATTCATTTGAATCAGTTCTAATGAGATGGATGAAACTGGAGCCCATTATACAGAGTGAAGTGAGCCAGAAAGATAAAGACCAATACAGTATACTAATGCCTATATATGGCATTTAGAAAGATGGTAACGATAACCCTATATGCAAAACAGAAAAAGAGACACAGATGTACAGAACAGACTTTTGAACTCTGTGAGAGAAGGCGAGGGTGGGATGATTTGAGAGAACAGCATTGAAACATGTATATTATCAAGGGTGAAACAGATCACCAGTCCAGGTTCAATACGTGAGACAAGTGCTCAGGGCTGGTGCACTGGGAAGACCCAGAGGGATGGGATGGGGAGGGAGGTGGGAGGGGGGTTCAGGATGGGGAACACATGTAAATCCATGGCTGATTCATGTCAATGTATGACAAAACCACTACAATATTGTAAAGTAATTAGCCTCCAAGTAATAAAAATAAATGAAAAAAATATATATATGATAAAAAAAATCAGTGTAAGTTTTAAAAGACTTTTAGGAAAGATAAAATAAAAAATTTCAAATGATAAGAAAGCATCATTTTATAGTTTAGTTGGCAGCTTGTTTTATTTATTTTTTCATTCTCAGTCTACATAATGGACATTTTACAATCTCAGTCTATATAATGGACATTTTACAATCAGTGAGATCTTCTATTCAGTGAAATAAGGTAAAATATTCAGGGCCCATTGCTTGTTTGAAATTTGTTCACTTGAGAGGGGAGATACACAAGGGTTTTAAAGACTTTTTTAGGCATAACTTTGTTTCACTTGTGTAGGCTGAGTGGACTTGGGCGCTGCCCACTGTTAGATTTATGGTGGCAAAAACCAAGGATTGTCAGAGAAAACAAATAAATTCTTGTAAAGTATGCACTAGTCTAAAATGTGTATTTGCCTTCTCTGACGTCTGAGTAGTAATGCCTTGCACACAACTGCACTTCTCTTCTTCGCATGGATGCGGATCCCTTAGTACTCTGTCATTACATAGTACTTGTGGTTATTTTCATGTTTCCTGACCACGTTCTGGTCTCTCTCCCTCTCCTACCGCCTCCTGGGTAAGTGAGTGGTGTGCTCAGGGAAATTTGTTGATATGCAAGAGAAGTCTTTAAAATAAAAAGGAAACACTGGCTTAGAGAACACCAGTTGCCCGTTCCTTCCCTTTCTCCAGGAAGAATGGCTTCAGCAACATGGATGGTCTGTGCAGGGCAGTCCTTTTTGCACTTTCCTGGTTGGAAATGACTGGCTGGGTCGCTCAGGAAGGCAGGTGTGACGTCATTTCCACGTGGGGAACTGAGGCCGGTGTGTGTGGGGGCCGGGGGGATGGCGTGCCTAGGTCATACTGGTTAGCACTCGCAGTGTTGGAGCGAGAGGGACCTGGGTCTCGTGGCTCCTCGTTCAGTGCTGTCTTTCTGCTTCTTTTTTTCCTGTTGAGTCATCTCAGAGGTTAGATTTAGGAGCAAAATAAAACTCGCTCTTTTTATGACGCGCGGCTTTCCCCCACCTCACTCCCCATATGTGAAGTCAGTCTCCCCAGTTGTCACTTCCTTTCCAGGCGAACACATCCCTTCTCCAGACTGTGGAGTCTGGGGACACCCTCAAGGGTCCCTGGGTTTGCAGAGGGCAGGACAGTGACAGGAGTAGCAGATCAGCTGTTCTCACCTGTGAATTGGCCGAGGGTGCATATGGGGTTGTGGCCTGTTGTCTCCTGCGTGCTTCTGGTCAGCCTCCTCTGTCAAGAAAACATGAAACCAACCTTGGTAACTGGCGGCTCATGTTATTTTTGAGTTGTGTTACCAGACCTTGCCAAGAGTCTTTTAGGTATGCGAAGAACATTGGTTGACAAAGCCTGATGATACGGCCATCTCCATTTGTCTAGCCCCTGCTTCTTTTGTTTTCATCACTTTATTTATCGAGTTTTGGCTTCACTGGGTCTTCGTTGCTTTGCATGGGCTTTCTCTGGGTGCAGTGGGCCGGGGCCTGCTCTTCGTTGTGTTCCTCGGGCTTCTCACTGCAGTGGCCCCTCTTGTTGCGGGCGCAGGCTCTAGGCCTGGGCTGTGGTACTTGCAGCGCGTGGGCTCAGTAGTTGTGGCGCATGGGCTTGGCTGCTCCGCAGCACGTGGGATCTTCCCAGATCAGGGATCAAATCTGTGTCCCCTGCATTGGCAGGTGGAATTTTATCTGCTGCACCACCAGGGAAGTCCTAGCCACTGTTTCTTAATAAGAAGCAAGCAGTGGATGCTCCTTTAAAAAGATGGCCAAATTTTAAAGCATACCTCCTGGATCAGAAACTTGGAGAGAGCAGCCCATAGATGGATGTTGTGAAGGTAAATAAACTTGAGAGATTCTCATTTAGCCTTGAGATTTTACTGTCAATAAGGCCTAAAATGACATTTAAAAAATCCTGCCACCTAACTTTATTGGTTCATGCTAATCTTATCATTTGATACTGTTACGACTTTTTCATAAAACAATTACTGAGATAGGTGTCCCTACTCACGTACACATTCAGTTGTTCATTTCTGTTCAACTGGCACTTATTGAGTGCCTGGTATGTTCTAGGTACTGTGGTCAAGATGGTAAATGAGACAAAATACATATTTCTACAGAGCTTATGTTCTAATGAGCCAGAAAACAACCAAGCATGCAAAAGCATCTCTTCTTAAGAAGTGTTGAATGCTTGGGGAGAAAAATGAAGCTGGGAAGAAGAGAATAACAGATAGAGTGTTGCAAGCTATATACATAGAATGTTCAGTGAAGGCTGGGAAGGTACCAGTGGGGAGAGTCCTGAATAAGGTGAGAGAGCAAGCTATAGGAAGATTGATCCAGGAGGAAAAACAGTCCAGGCAGAGAGAACAGCAAGTGCAAAGACCCTGAGGCAAGAAAGAACTTGAACTGATACATTTTATGTTGGTTTAAAACCATTGTTTGATTCTTTAAGACAGTTGGGCTAGTCTTTAAGAAACATAGGAATATAATTAGAGCCCCAGAGTTGAACTTGGTTGAAATAATTTAGGGGTTTCTCATTATCATTTTCTTAGATTAGCTTCAGTGATATTTAGTTTGCCTTTTCTATTTGGTCTCTGTAGGATACAGTAATTAAAGGTTGGATGGCTGTGCATCTTCTGTGACTTTTTTTGGTGTGTGTTTTAAGAAAGGTGTATTGTCTCCTTGTGAGTGTCCAGAATCTTCCTGGTGGCTGAGTCAGCCAGATTGGCGGACCCAGCACTGGCATAGCTCTCAGGCATCTATCCTGTATAGCTTTTGATGGATACCAAAGCTATGCTGTCCATCTCCTGCCCAAAGCCAAGGACATAATATTCTTTACTCATTTTCTGGCTCTGAATGTCTTTTTTTGTTTTTGTTTTTGCAGCCTAAACTTTTTGTCATCTTTGGCATTTTCACAGGCTCCAGCTCATTCCTGGCTTTAGTTAAACTTTTCTGACATTCTCCTTATAGGTCAGTGTTACTCATCTATTTCATTCTTTGTTACATGTCTCCTCTCTTTTTTTTTTTGTCTCCTCTCTTAAATCTTTTGTGTGTTTGTTTTGAAATCTGAGTCCCTCAGAAAGTTCCCTGGGCAGCCGCACTTATTTTCTCAAGATGCTTGTTCTCTTGCCTCCTCTTTAGAGCTGTGTGTGTGTGTTGAAATGTCATTCTTTAGAGTCTCTAGTTCCTTTTAAGATGGGTGGTTTCCATTTAAAACTTGTGAGCATCGCATCATGCATGTTTTACTTCTAAGTTTAATAACACCTTTTAAAAAGTCTAAGTTGATGTTGTAACCTGATTTTTCTTTAGTGGTCAAAGTTCAAGATGACAGATACAATTTCTTTCCCCCCAAAGTTTGTCTCACCAGCATCACCAGCTAGTGGTTCCTTGTTGTTAGCATTATGACAGAGGCGCTGTGATAGCCTAGTAATTAAGAGCATGGGCACATCCAGGTTCAAAGTCAATGCCATCATTTACTTTCTGGGTGACTCTAATCAGATTGTGAGGAAGACTGAATGAATGCATTTCAAGTGCTTAGGAGAATGTTCAGTATACCATCAGTCCTTATTGACTGTTCGTGGCCGCTACTATCATCATCATTGTCAAAGTCGTGATTCCGAGGCAAGAATTCATCAACAAGGCAAGTCAAGAATTAACAAGTTGGCTGAAGAAAGGTCTGGATTATTGGTGTTTCTTATCATTATGATGTTGTAACTCGGTAAAAATGTTTCTCATATATATGAAGTAAATATATAACACCTACTGTTCCCAGGAACTTCAGCTTCTTTTTATAGAGCAGGTTAATTCTCCCCAGTGTCTTGCCTAAGTTTAGAAACTTAGGTATCTAAACCCTCATCAAGGTGTTCAATAGAATTAATGGCCTTACTGGTATAAAAAGTACCCCTTAATTTAGAAGGCAATTGGATTAGGACACGGCAAAAAAAAAAAAATTCTGTTATTGTTGGGAATGACTGTCATCTGTCCAGTATATACACGGTCACCTTTAACTTGGTTAGAGTTTTGAGTAAGGAGAAAGGAATGGTTTAAGTAGTCATTTAAAGTAAATAATTATACCATGCTAATAGAGTGTCATGGAATAATTGGAGAGTCATTGTGGAACTTCAGACTTCAATCTGAAACACATAATGATTTGTTTATATTGGAAAAACTGGCTGAAAGGAAAGAATTTTAGAGTATTAGACACTTCTCTGCAAATAGAAGTTAAGCTAGAAATGTATGGCTCACTTTATTTCTATTTCTTAAAGTCAAAGGCAAGACAGGATGTATCAGTAGCTATGCTGAATTCATTCATTCAGCAGTTATTTATTGAGTTTCTGTTTTATGTCAGACATTATTCAGACATTAGGGTTACAGAAGTGAAGGGGTCAAGCAGGGTGCCTGCCTTCATGGAACTTACATTCAAAGGAGGAAAACGATGTTAAAGGAATAAATCAAAGTTACTTCAGTTAGTTCTGAGGGCTGTGAAAACAGGATGATGGAATGAGGTAGTGTCAAAGGAGTGAAGGAGATACTAGGAAAGACACGGGAATGATGAGAAGTTGCAGGTCTAGAGGTGAGTACTTGGAGGTAAAGTTGTATTTTTATCCTATATGGATTGTGAAGCTATTTATGGATTTCAAGCAGAAGAGTAACATGCCCTGCATTTCTTTTCACAGCGATTCCTCTGTCCATTTTGGATAATGTGTTGGGAAGGGATTATGCTTGATGTGAGGAGACCCATTAAAAGTCTTGTTCAGAGAAAGGAGGTCGGTGGTTTGTCCTGGGACTGGGGAAGGTGGTAATGGGAAGAAGTGAATAGATTGAAGATAACATTTGGGGAGCTGAGTTGACAGGACCTGCCAATAGACCAGCTGTGTGGGATGGTAGGATAGATTAAATTTGGGGCTTCTTAAGAATTGATGCTTTTGAACTGTGGTGTTGGAGAAGACTCTTTAGAGTCCCTTGGACTGAAAGGAGATCCAACCAGTCCATCCTAAAGCAGATCAGTCTTGGGTGTTCATTGGAAGGACTGATGTTGAAGCTGAAACTCCAATACTTTGGCCACCTGATGCGAAGAGCTGACTCATTGGAAAAGACCCTGATGCTGGGAAAGATTGAAGGCAGGAGGAGAAGGGGACGACAGAGGATGAGATGGTTGGATGGCATCACCGACTCAATGGACATGGGTTTGGGTAGACTCCGGCAGTTGGTGATGGACAGGGAGGCCTGGCGTGCTGCAGTTCATGGGGTCGCAAAGAGTTGGACATGACTGAGCGACTGAACTGAACTGTACCAATGCTTAAAAAGCCTGTGAGGCATCCACATTGAGGTGAACATAATCAGCCAGAGGAATTGTCAAAACAGATTTAAATTTGGGAATATCAGTATATTCATAATAATACTGTGGGAATGGGGGAAATCTGCAAGGAAGAGAGAAGAGGGCTCTGGACAAACCTTGGAGAAGTTCAGAGGAAGCTGTTCAAAAGGAGCTGAAAAGGGACAGCCGAAGAGGAAAGAGGGAACATCAGGAAAAATATTTTATTGCTGAATCTAAGAGGAGAGGTTTCAGGAAGGTAGTTGTTCATTATGTCAGATTATCCTGAAAGATTAAGGAGCTGAGAACAGAAGAGCACGTCATGTGTTCAAGGTGGAAGTCATTGTGCCATAAGCAGGGTTGGTTTTGGTGGGATTTGGGAGGTGGGAGGAGATGGGAGGGATTGAAAAGTAGACAGGAAGCTGGAAAGCAGATGGAAACAGTGACTGCACAGATTTGTCATAAGAAGCTGTGAAGGGGCCGGAGAGAGTAGGAGGCGAATCTGAGTTAAGGGAACCTTAGAAATGTCTGAGATGGAACCTTTATGAAAAGTTGATCTGGGCAGAGGACTGGCCGGCAGATAATAATTACTCTGGGGCCTAACGAGTATAAATAGCTTGGGGTCAAGTTCTCTGTCCCCCTTTTGGTTTAAGCCACTCTCTCTTTCTCTCTCCTTTGTCTCCTGAAAGAGCATCCATCCATGACTGAATGTCCGTGCACGTTTCATTACATGAGTCAATTAATTTGCTTCAGTTCAATTCAGTTGCTCAATCATGTCTGACTGTTTGCAACCCCATGGACTACAGCACGCCAGGCTTCCCTGTCCATCACCAACTCCTGGAATTTACTCAAATGCATGTGCATTGAGTTGGTGATGCCATCCAACCATCTCATCCTCTGTAGTCCCCTTCTCCTCCTGCCTTCAATCTTTCCCAGCATTGGGTCTTTTCAAATGAGTCAGCTCTTCGCTGACTCAGGTGGCCAAAGTATTGGAGTTTCAGCTTCAGCATCGGTCCTTCCAATGAATATTCAGGACTAATTTCCTTTAGGATGGACTGATTGGATCTCCTTTCAGTCTAAGGGACTCTTAAGAGTCTTCTCCAACACCACAGTTCAAAAGCATCAATTCTTTGGTGCTCAGCCTTCTTTATAGTCCAACTCTCACATCCATACATGACCACTGGAAAAACCATAGCTTTGACTAGATGGAACTTTGTTGACAAAGTAATGTCTCTGGTTTTTAATATACTCTCTAGGTTGGTTATAACTTTTAATTTGCTTCCATTTTAAAAATGGCTTTAAGATACTTGTTATAGAATCTTCTAATTGTCTATATGATGCATGTGTCTACATATGATACATGTTTTTATGAGCCTATAGACTCTATATGATGAGGTTTCAAAGAACTAAAAGAATTTTTTAAAGCATATCTTACAGGTCACTATAATAGCCATTCAGACTGAAGGAGGGGGGGAAATGAAGATGAAATATATTTTATTATAGTGGTCTTAGATAACATAAAAACCACTTATTTTACCATTTTGAGGAGGGCATGACAACCCACTCCTATATTCTTGCCTGGAGAATCCCCATGGACAGAGGAGCCTTGGTGGGCTAGAGTCCACAGGGTCACAGAGTCAGACAGGACTGAGCAACTAAGAACAGCACTTAGAAATGGAAATGAAAGCATAGATCACCTGGTTCATGTTCTTCTTTAAGAGGAGGACACAATCTATGGCTGATTCATGTCAATGTATGACAAAACCCACTGAAATGTTGTGAAGTAATTAGCCTCCAACTAATAAAAAAAATAAATAGAAAAAAAAAAAGAGGAGGACACAGATGCTTAACATGAGTGAATGACCAGTGGAGGGAAAGACCTGGATTGTGACTTAGAAACCACGTTTTGGGGTCACACAGACATGAGTTCAAATCCTGGCACTCAGATGCCCAAGACTATGACAGTTATTTAACTATTATGTGTCTGTATTTGAATGTTTGAATGCAGAGTTCCAAAGAATAGCCAGGAGAGATAAGAAAGCCTTCCTCAGTGATAGTGCAAAGAAATAGAGGAAAACAATAAAATGGGAAAGACTAGAGATCTCTTCAAGAAAATTAGAGATACCAAGGGACCATTTTATGCAAAGATGGGCTCAATAAAGGACAGAAATGGTAGGGACCTAACAGAAGCAGAAGATATTAAGAAGAGGTGGCCAGAACTACACAGAAGAACTGTACAAAAAGATCTTTCAAGACCCAGATAATCAGATGGTGTATCACTCACTAAAGCCAGACATCTGGAAGGAAGTCAAATGATTCCTTAGAAAGCATCCACTATGAACAAAGCGTAGTGGAGATGAATGGAATTTCCAATTGAGCTATTTCATCTGAACGATGATTGCCTGTGGAAGTGCTGCCCATCAAAGGTTGAAAACTCAGCAGTGGCCACCAGGACTGGAAAAGGTCATTCATTCCAAATCCAAAAGAAAGGCAATGCCAAAGAATGCTCAAACTACTGCACAATGACTCATCTCACACGCTATGTAAAGTAATGCTTAAAATTCTCCCAAGCCAGGCTTCAACAGTATGTGAACCGTGAACTTCCAGATGTTCAAGC